>NC_142797.1:3194297-3420052 GCF_049724085.1 Artemia sp. Qi Xiang Cuo | reverse complement strand
TGTGTGTTTGTTTGATTGGTCTGAATCGTCTTATAGAAATTGTTGGAGTTGATTTTTCCGGGGACATTTTTGACGATTACTTCATAGTTAATGAACTAGTCCTATGCAAATAGGTGCAGGACATGAAAATATTGTCGTGTCCCAAGAATTGCGTAAATTTAATCTGTTTGACTATGCTCTAGGACATTGACAAACACACAGGGTAGAATTTAATCGTCCCGAGGAAAACTTTATTGACGGTGGTGTCATTTTAAAATACACTTTCAATGTTCTTCATACCTACATCGACCGAATTTGAGTACTTATTGAGATTTTGATTCAAAATTGGGGTGATCAGAGGGGATTAAGGCATCAGTCAATCAAAAAGTTTATTTACAAAAAGGGACATCAGGGGACATTTTTTATTTTTATTTTTCAACTTGCAGCCAAACTTTTTACCCTGGTCTAAATGAATTTGAGGGTAACTGTTTCAATTGGGTCAATAAATTAATATCAACTTTGGACACATTTAACGAGAAGGGAAGCGGGTCCACAATTTTATATATTGAATATATGGATCTGAATCTCAATAGATTAAAAAAAAACTTTATTTTGAGGGGGACGGGTAGTAGTCGACGAATAAAATGCCACCCAGATTTGTTGGCTACCAAAGGGGTTTAGGGTTTCTATTTTGAAACGGGGCTGCAATGTTTTAAATATGCATTTTTAGCAGCAGCTCATAAAACATTGAAAGATGATTCAACAATGAAAATCTCGACAGACTTGCACTTAATAGTGGAGACAATTTCCCTAAAGTAAATTTTGATTGTTTAGAGGGAAAGTATCCGGTGTCCTTAAAAGAAATAACCATATTTGAAAAAGCAAATGAATATCTTGGGTTAGGGGTGGTTGTTCTTCAGTATGACACAGAATTTGCAAATGGGGGAAAGAAACCAAATAAAAAGGAGTTTTATATTAAGTTAGGACACCGTTGGTAGATAATATTAAAAATTGGGTTTGGATTGTCTATGAGCCTCCCAAAGATGTAAACTCACTCGGTCATTTTTTTCCCGTTACGGCAATATGTCGACTCAAGTCTCACTGCGTGAAGAAAGGGGAACGTCACTATTGTCTCATGTGTCTTTCCCCATTTAGATCTGAACAAAAATTCACGGATCATATTAGAAATTGCAAACTTCATGGTAATCAAAGGGTAGAAATGCCGGCAGGAGACAAAGCTACTTTACAATTTAAAAACTTCCAAAATTCCCTGTTACAGATTAATAAAGTATCTTTGGCCTGTGAAGCAAGACTGTTGGAGGTATCGGACCCATCAAGGCCAAATATAGTCAAGGAACAGAAACTCATAGCATGTTCTTATGCGCATGCCGGACGCGGTTCCAACAATAAAATGGAATTGGAAGAGTTTTTTGCGACTATGGATTAGGAGGGTAGCATGGAGAAATTATTGGTGTGTTTAATAAAAACAGCAAATAAATCTATTTCACGATTGCATCGCACCAACTACTCAATGTCATTATCAGATAAGGAGCAACGGGCACTAGAAAAGCGGACAGTTTGTTCGGTTTGTAGGGGTGCTCGTGCCGCAAAAGATGCTGTTCAGGATAATAACCACCTTATTGACCCCAATTCAACGGGGAAAAGTAATTTTCGGGGGTGGGGTCACAATTCATGTAATTTAAAATTAAACAGCAGATCCTTCTTCCGGTTTTTATACATAATTCTAACTATGATCTGAAGTATGTGCTACCAGCAATGGCACATCTTCAAAGAAATCGAGTTGTGGATGATGCATGGGTGATAGACAGCTTTTCCTACAAAATCATCCCTAAATCAGTGGAAAAGTTGCTTGTTTTGGAATTTATGTGGAGATATATTGAAGACGACGTTGAGTACACGAATAAAATTCGCTTTTTAGATTCCTTCAGTTTTTTCCCAAATCTTTGGGCGAATTAATTCAAATGCAGAAAAACGATGACGGCTGCAACGCTTTCCCCCTTCTCAAGCAACAATTTCCAAATGATTTATATGATTTGTTGACGGTCAAAGGGGTGTATCCTTATGGTTATTAGAGCTCCTTGTCGAGATTCGCCGAGGAAACTATTCCCTCAATCGAGTCGTTTTACGACAGTCTACACGATCGTAGGTGCAGTCCTGATGAATACAGGTTTGCTAAAAAAGTTTCGGCAGAGGGAGGGTGTAAAAATGGGTTTGACTACTGCAAGCTGTATTTTTCAAGTGATCTGCTCACTTTGTCGGACATTATGTGTAAAAATACGAACAAAATATATGAGGAATTTAATCTTGATATAGGATATTATTTTTCATCTCCTCATATGGTAATGGACCTCATCCTAAAAATTAGCGGGGAAAAGATTGAGCTGATCAATTACATCGATCAACACCTGTTTATCAATAGGTCAATGAGGGGTGAATAGATTTTTCATGGGGATTGTATCTCGGAAACTGATCCAACTGGAGAGAAGGTAGGAACAAAATCGGATGCAGTGGTCCTTGATATAAATTCCCTGTACCCCTCAGCTATGTCTCATTATGCACTACCCTGCGATGACTATAAATGGCTCAATGACCCTCAAGCCTGCAGTCTCCCCAACATTGACAGTGTTGAGGACAATGGGCCGGTTGGATGGTTTTTTGAAATTGATGGGGAGATACCATTTGATCTTCATGATTCGGTAAAGGATTTTGTTTTTCCATTCATCAATAAACCTGTGTCTAGGACTCTTTGAATCCCCGCAACAGACGTTTGGTCGAGTCGGAGGGATTGCATTAGACATCTTCAAAACAAAACTTATTGCCGACCTCCTGCCGAAGATAAATATTTTTGTACATCATGTGGCTTTAAAATGGATGTGCAACAACGGTTTCAATGTCACAAAGGCTCATAGAGCCCTCCAGTTCAGTCAAAAACCCTATCTGAAAATGTTTGTTCGACACTTTTGTAAAGAAACGTTCTGAAGCGAAAACAAAAGTCGAAAAAGAGATCTATAAGCTCATGTTAAATTTGGCTTTTGGTAAAATGTGCGAAAGTGTTCGCAATAGGAATCGTTGTGACGTTGTGACCGATCCCGAACAATTTGCTTGAATTATTGCAGATCCTAACTACACTTCCTTTACAATCATTGGCCCGGACATGGTACTATTTAACAGAAAAACAAGAAACATTGTCCTGAATAAAAATATTGCTGCAGGCAGTGCCATCTTGGAAATATCTAAAAATCTCTTGTCGGAATTCTACTAAAATGTGGCTAGGGTTAAGTGGCCGGGGCAGGGACAGTAGAGGTCCGCTTTGGAGACACCGATCCTATACTGTTAAAAGTAAAAACTCAAAACCTACTTGATGATTTAACACGCGGTAAAATCGTCAGTTCATGGATGGACTACACCCACTGGAGTTGGGGGTCTACCCAGAGCTAGTGAAACGTCAGGCGCCAAATCAACTATTATTTTTAAAATCAGAAACAGAAAGTGACATGATTTCCCGTGGTATATTTTTAAATCCGAAAGTGTACTTTATAAAATCACAATCAGAGATACCGGAAAGCCCCAGCTTTTGCGAGGCTATATTCAGAATGGTCGACTTAAAGTCAACACCCGGTTTCTGTTTAATACCGTGAAAAACTAGAGTTCCAAGCTGTTTTTCTTGCTCATAATCATCAATTTTCACTTCTAATTTTGCAATTCGGTTCTCTAAATTTTCAATCAGTCCTTTGATATTCTTTACTGATGCCAACAATTGCTCTAGCTTCGGATTAAACTCAAGCGAAACTGACGAGTATATTTCACTCGTGATAGCCTCAACAGAAGTTTTCAGAGTTCGGTCGTTTCCGCATTTATCTTGAACTTGCTTAGTAATCGCACTCATCATTGATTCTTTTGTCTTAGCGATTTCTTCCTCAGTTGCGACTATTTTAGCTAGCAAATCCGCGGTAGATGGTTCAGAAGAAACTGCTTTCAGCGAAACGAAAGTTTTGGAAGCCGTCTTATAAATGTCCGGGTTCTGGTTAACCTCTTTAAACGCACTTCCAACATTTTTATCATTTTTTGTAGATGCTTCGTAGTAATTGTCCTCAAACGAGATTTGACTATTCTCCGTTAGGCGTGACTCTGTGTGATCTCCATACGCAAAAGCTAAGTAGTTGAAGATTCCTTTTTTATCCTTTGAAACTTGGATAATTCTTACGGTCCACAGCGGGATTCTTTTGAAATTCGCTAACGCAAGCTGGAACTGTTGGAATTTTGACATTACTTCGCTACTACGAGAAAAACCAAAAAAAAAGAGAAGAAAAATCAACTTAACTTTCAGTGGGAAGGCCCACGGCAGCAGTGGCAATCAGCAATTGACGGCTGGCCCGGTGGTCCGCGGAACCTGCTTTGTTATTCACCACCGTACTCTGGCATCCTTAATCAGCTAATCCAAAGTAATTTGAACGCCACACAAAATAATAGGACGATTAGTTGCTACCGTATTATTAAATCGAAACAAAGCAATTAGTCCATATCAATAAGTCTACTTTAGATTATAATCTGTAGCAGAGTATTGTCAAACTTCTGTATTCCTCAAGGTCAATGAATTATATTAAAGCTCAAGGCACTGAATTAATACAATTTCACAGCTGGTTTAAAAGTTCAATAAATCCTAAAAGATGCTATCACTCTGGAGAAAATCAAGGCAAACAAACATACAATAGATATTAATGTAAATGAATAAATAAATCTTAAGATGAGTTAAACATAAATTGAATATGCAACTCAAGCTTGAAACGAACAAAAACACTGCAAACAAGATTTCGGGTGTCGCATCCTTCTCTCACTGTAAAAGTCTAAAACCTACTGCGTCATTAACGCTTTACTGAAAACTATATACGTCTTGAACAGTCTTGGAAAGTATAAACAACATAAAATTGAATATTTGATATATAATGATATTAGTTGTTGATATTAGTTATTTATTTTCAGCGAAGCACCAATGATGCAGTAGGCTTTAGGTTCTTATTTACAGTTAAGGAAGGGGGCAGTATCCAAATTCTTGTTTGTAGTGAAACTATATTCATCTTGATAAATTTTAGAAAGAATTAATAAATTAAACTGAATATTTGATGCATAATGACATTAAGTGCTGGAAGCTTATCAGTTCAAATTCTATTATAATTTTAATATTTATTTTTAATACTAAGTAAAAAGAAAATATTTGTAATATAATTGGTTTTCAGTAAAGCACCAATAACCCAGTAGGTTTTAGAATTTTACAGTGAGAAGGAGGCGATACTCAAACTCTTGTTTGTAGTGATTTTTGTTCGTTTCCAGCTTGATTTGCGTTTTCAATTAAAGTTTTACTTGTTTGAAGATTTATTTATTCATTTACATTAATACCTATTGTATGTTTGTTTGCATTGCTTGTTTATTTAATTTCTGTTCGTTTTAATTTTCATTTATATTTCAATAGCAAAATATTTTTTTTCCTTTTAAGTTTGATTTTCATATTCAATCCAAACATTACTCGCTTTAAGATCTATTTATTCATTTACATTAATACTTGTTGTATGTTTTTCCTATGATTGTTTATTTAATTTCTGTTCGTTTTGGGTTTCATTTAATAGTAATTTCTGGTCGTTTTCATTTGAATTTTAAAAGGAATTTTCTTCTGATGAACTGAAGTTTAAAATGGCTTTTACTATTCTTTGAAAAACTTATTTATCGGAAAGTTTTTTAAATTAATTTTTTTTCGTTTTTGATTGCAAAAAATTTCAAGTGTTTAAAGTTTAATTGTTTCAAAATTAAAAAAAAAATCAAATCTTGATCAAAGTATCCGAACTGGTATCAAAGTAACAATATCAAAGTGAAAAAAGTTTGCCCCCTTTATATGAGCTCCCTTTAAGGTTTATACGACGACCCCTTCTATATGAAGTGCGTCTTGGGAAAAATAAGTGGAGTGTGGGGGGAGGCTAGCTGCCCTCCGATCACTTTTTACTTTTAAAAAGTGAATCACAACTTTCAATTTTCAATCAAATGAGCCCTCTATATAGTTTATACGAGCATCCCTTCCATAACAACCATATATACTCCAGGGCATAACTTACAACGCCTACCCTTGGGCCTGGGGGGGGGGGTGCTATTTCGACACTGGAGTTTTTGTTATCTGAACTTTGAACTATTTTTAACAAAATGTTTACCGCAAAATTTTCATCTGATGCATTTAGGGCGTGGAGGGGGGGGGGCTAGTTGTCCACCAATATCTTTTGACTCTTAAAAACTGAACGAGAACTTTCAATTTTCAGTCAAATGAACCCTCTCCGAAGTCTATTCAAGCATCCCTTCCATAAAAACGATATATGCCCTCAGAGCTTTACTTACAACGCCTGCCTCCGGGCCATGGGAGGTTGCTTCGATACAGGAGTTTTTTTTTCTGACCTTTGAATTATTTTTAATCAAATGTTTTTTTTTAATTTTATTGGATAGGCTTGGGGAAAAAAGGGTGTGTGTGTGTGGGGGGGGGTCAAAAGATATCTTTTGACTCTTAAAAAGTGAACTAGAACTTTTAATTTCCAATCAAATGAGCCCTCTCTGAAGTTTATATGAGCATCCCTTTCATAATAACCATACACGCCCCCAGGACAAGACTTACAACGCCTACCCCGGGCTCTGGGGGTTTGTGTTGACACCGGGGTTTTTGATATCTAATTTTTGTACAGTTTTTAAAAAAACTGGCTATCTCAAAATTTGTAGCGGATGGGTTTGGAGGAAAAGGCATGGGGCGGGGGCTAGATGCCCTTAAATCTCTTGACTCTAAAAAAGTGAACTTTGAACTTTCAATTTCCAATAAAATGAGCCCTTTTTGAAGTTTATACGAGCATCCCTTTCATAAGAACAATAAATGCCTTAGGGCATAACTTAGAGCGCCTTCTTTTGGGCCCTGAGGGGCTGTATTGAAACTGGAGTTTTTCTTATCCGACCTTTGAACTATTTTGTTTAAACAAAATTTCTATCTCAAAAATTTCACCAGATGAGTTTGGAAAAAGAAGGCGTGGGGGGGCTAGTTGTTCTCGGATCTCTTTTGAATATTAAAAAGGGAACTCGAACTTTCAATTTCCAATCAAATGAACCCTCTCTGAAGTTTATACAAGCATCCCTTTCATAAGAACCAAATATGCCCCAGGGCACAACTTACAACGCCTGCCCCCGGGCCCTTGGTGTCGTGTCGACACATGAGTTTTTGTTATCTGACTTTTGAACAATTTTTAACTTTATATCTATCTCAAAATTTTTATCGTATGCATTCAGGAAAAAAGGAGCGGAGGGGAGGGCTAGTTACCCTCTAATCTCTTTTGACTCTCAAAACCTAGACTAGAACTTTTAATTTCTGATAAAATGAGCCCTCTGAAGTTTTTACAAGCATCCCTTCCATAAGAGCTATATGACCCCCCAGGGCATGACTTACAATGCCTGCCGTCAGGCCGTGAGGGGCTGTGTAAACCCAGGAGTTTTTTTTATATAGTCTTTGAAATATTTTTTTTAAATGGCTATCTGAAAGTTCTATTTTGAAAGACTGGGGGGGCTAGGTGCCCTGCAATCTCTTTTGACTCTTAAAAAGTAAACTAGAACTTTCAATTTTAAATCAAATGAGCCCTCTTTGAAGTTTATACGAGCATCCCTTCCATAAGAACCATATACGCCCCCAGGGTATAACTTACAACGCCTGCCCCCGGGCCCTGGGGGTTTGTGTCAGCACCGGAGTTTTTATTGTATGATCATTGAAGTATTTTAACAAAATAGCTATCTCAAAATTTTTATCGGATGCATTTGGGAAGAAAGGTCGTGGGGGGGGGGCTGGTTACCCTCCGATATCTTTTGACACTTAAAAAGTGAACTAGAACTTTCAATTTCCAATCAAATGAGCGCATTCTGAAGATTATACGAGCATTTCTTCCATAAGAACCATATATACCCCCAGGGCATAACTTTTAACCCTTGCCCTGAAGAGCTCGGGAGAGGGAGCGTCATGCTCAAAGATATAATTTCCAGAATTTTCAACTACGTTGAACAAAATAGCTATCTCAAAATTTTGATTGTATATGTTTGGGCAAATGGTGGGTGTGGAAGGTGTGTTAGTTGTCTTCCAATCACTTTCGACTATTAAATAGGGCACTAGCCATTTCAATTTCCATTCGAATGAGCCCTTTTTGAAGTTTCTACGACAACGCTTTCTATAAAAACCTTATATGCCCCCAGGGCATAACTTACAACCCTTGCCCTGAGCGCTGTAGGGGGTGGGGGCTGTCATTCTCAATGATCTATTTTCCAGAACTTTCATCTACGCTGAACAAAATAGCCGTATTGAATTTTTGATTGGACATTCTTGGGGATATAGTGGGCGCTAGAGGGGTGTTACTTGCCCTCCTATAACATTTTACTTATAAAAGGGGCACTAGCCCTTTGAATTTCCACTCAAATGAGCCCTTTTTGAAGTTTCTAAGACAAAGCTTATATGACCCCAGGGTATAACTTATAACCCTTGCCCTGAGGGTTGTGGTGGAGTTTCCTTCTCAAAAACATCATTTCTATTTGGAAATCAACTATGTAGAATAAAATGGTTATCTAAAAATTTTGATTTGATGTGTTTGGGGAAATGGTGGGTGTGGAAGGGATGTTTCTTGCCTTCCAATCACTTCTGACTCTTAAAAAGGGCACTAGAACTTTCTATTTCCAAGCTAATGAGCTCCTTCTGAAGTTTCTACGACCCCTTCCATATGAATTGCCTCTGGAAAACAAAACAAAAAATAAATAATAAAACATTGGAGCCGTATGGCCTTTATCAGAGGCGACGCTATAGCCTTGCCTCTGATATAATAATATAATATAAATATATTGCCAATCATAAATATAAGATACAACACTGATGGAGTAATGAAGAAAGAAAAAGGAAAAGAAACAAATAAATACTGACAAATACAAGAAAAAACAACGAAGAACTAATGGAAACAAGAGATACAATTAAGGGCAGTCATATATAAGAACAAATGCATGATCAACGAAGGAAAATTTCAGAGGTGTGTTCACCAATAATCTGCCTCCGATATCTCTCATTTCTTTTCTGCACCACAGACACTAGACTAGCTACTCCGTACCGAGAGTATAGGTAACTGTTGTTAGTCCAGAGAGGTTGCTGTAGCAAATATTTCGCATACTTGTAGGAACACTTCCGTATGTCTTTAACATCTGAAGCAGTAAGAAGAGACCAAAATGGTGCAAGGCCGAGCAGATACAGAACAGCAAATGCATTGTAAACTCCTAGATCTGCATTTCCCTTCCCGGTACCACAAAATGCAGTAGTACGAGGGACATTTAAAAACACGTGTAATTTTTGTCAACAAGGTATTCGCAACCGTTTTCGATGACTGTGAAGAAGTTGTGCTTGTGGAATTTTTAGAAGGTTGATGGGATCTCTAGATTTTCCTAATAATATTCTAAAAGGATGGAATTATCTCCTGGAGAAATTATTTGACATTGAAGAAGGTTATATTGAAAAATTCACTTCAATCATGGATACTATAAATCCATTGTACGTGGAAAGATCCATTGTAATAGAAAAATCAATAAACAATTAAAAAATCTCTTGCACTATCAGAAATATTACCCACATATATATTGAACTAGCTGAGTATTCCTACAAAGCGTCAAGTTTACTATCACTTTAGCTTTGCAAGTTTATTGTCTCCCTCATTCAACTCTGACTCCTGGGTTCGAATTTACCTTCCCCGTATCACAAAATGCTATAGTACGAGGGGCATTAAAAATACGTAAAATTTTTGTCAACAAGGTAATCGCAACCGTTTTCGATGACTGTAAACAAGTTTTGCTTGTGGAATTTTTAGAAGGTCGATGGGATCTCTAGATTTTCCTAAGAATAGACTAAAAGAATGGAAGCATCTCTTGGAGAAGTTATTTGACATTGAAGAAGGCAATATTGAAAAATACACTGCAATCATGGATGTTACAAATCCATTGTACGCTGAAAGATCCATTGTAATAGAAAAATCAATAAACAATTAAAAAATTCTAATTATTTTTTAATCCCTTGCACTATCAGAAATATTAACCATATGTATATCGAACTAGCTGAGTATTCCTGCAAAATGTCAAGTTTACTACCAATTTAGCTTTGCAAGTTTATCGTCTCCCTCATTCAACTCTGACTCCTGGGTTTGAATTTACCTTCCCCGTATCACAAAATGCTAGAGTATCAAGGGCATTAAAAATACGTGAAATTTTGTCAACAAGGTATTGGCAACCGTTTTCTATGACTGTGAAGGAATTGTACTTGTAGACTTTTTAGATGGTTGAGGGGATCTCTAGATTTCCCTAAGAATATTCTAAAAGGATGGAAGTATCCCCTGGAGAAGCTATTTGGCATTGAAGGAGGTTATATCGAAACATCTATTTTAATCATGGATGTTGTAAATCCGTTGTCTGCTGAAAGATCCATTGTAATAGAAAAATAAATAAACAACTAAAAAATTATCCTTATTTTTTAAATACCGTTACACTATCAAAGATATCAACCATATTTTGTATGGAACTAGCTTAGTATTCCTGCAAAACTTCAAGTTTACTACCCATAGACTTTTGCAAGTTCATCGTCTTCCTTATTCAGCTCTGATTCCTGGGTCCAAATTTACCTTCCCAGTACCGCAAAATGAAATAGTACGAGCAGTATTCAAAAATACGTGAAATTTTTGTCAAAAAGATAATGGCAACCGTTTTCTATGACTGTGAAGGAGCTGTGTCTCTTGACTTTTTAGAAGGTTGAGGGGATCTCTAGATTTTCCTAAGTATAGTTGAAAAGGATGGAAGCATCCCCTGGAGAAATTATTTGACATTGAAGAAGGTTATATGGAAAAATCTATTGTAATCATGGATGTTTTATGTTGGGGTTCCACCCCTGTTTCTTTTCTGTTCAGATAAATGGCCCATTTTCTTTTCTGTAATTACATTAGCCTATATGATAATTTTTAATCCTAAGTTGAATTCTGGTTGCTAAGTTAGATGCTTTCGCAATAAGTAAGCTTTGAACTAAATTCTGTTTTTGGACTTAGCGGTAACACGGGTTCGGGTACACCCTTGGGCCTTAGAATTTGGCCATTAGACCGCTCGATCACGTTATTATACCCTGGGGCAGGGTATACTGTAAATTGGATATTTACAACCCTGATATTTGGAGCTTACCAGTATAACACTGGTGCAAGCGGTGGTTACCACTATAATATTGGTGGCAGCAAGAAAAGGAGCTATCAACAGCACTGATAGTAAAAAAATTGCGTTTTCGAAGATACAAGTTAATTTAGCCTACAGAGTAGCCTATTGTGATTACATATAAAGAGAAAAAAAATACGGAATCAATTAATAAAATTATGAGGATCTGAATGGGCTGTGCCTGTGTGTGTGTGTGTGTGTGTGTGTGTGTGTGTGTGTGTGTGTGTGTGTGTGTGTGTGTGTGTGTGTGTGTGTGTGTGTGTGTGTGTGTGTGTGTGTGTGTGTGTGTGTGTGTGTGTGTGTGTGTGTGTGTGTGTGTGTGTGTGTGTGTGTGTGTGTGTGTGTGTGTGTGTGTGTGTGTGTCTGTGTGTGTGTGTGTGTGTGTGTGTGTGTGTGTCTGTGTGTGTGTGTGTGTGTGTGTGTGTGTGTGTGTGTGTGTGTGTGTTTGTGTGTGTGTGTGTATTATTAACAAAATTCGTAATCTATTATGCACTTGTTTTATAAATAATTCTATAAGCAAAAATTTGTATTTTATTGCTATTAGCCAAACGTTGCGTTATGTGTATGTGTGCGTGTGTGTTTGTGCGCGTTTGTTTGTGCGCGTGTGTATGTGTGTGTGTGTGTACATGTGTTATGTGTGTTATGTGTGTTATGTGTGTTTTGTGTGTTTTGTGTGTTATTTGTGTTATGTGTGTTATGTGTGTTATGTGTGTTATTTGTGTTATGTGTGTTATGTGTGTTATGTGTGTTATGTGTTATGTGTGTTATGTGTGTTATGTGTGTGCACAAACACACACACACACAGCTTGACACACACACACAGCTTGATAATTTCATAGGTAGTGCACTAGCGCTACCTATGAGATTGCCATTTTGTTCAGCGTAGTTGATTTCCAGATAGAAAATATGTTTTTGACAAGGACACTCCCCCACAAATCTCAGGGCAAGGGTTTTAAGTTATGCCCCGGTGGGATGTAAAGTTTGCATTTAAGGTTCTGTCCTAGAAACTTCAAGAAAGGCTCAATCGATGGGAAATTCAAAGTGCTAGTGCCATTTTTAATAGTTGAAAGTGATTGGAGGGCATCTAGCCCCCCCCACGCCCATCATTCCCCCAAACACATACAATAAAAATTTTGAGATAGACATTTTGTTCGGCGTAGTTGATTTCCTGATAGAAAATATGTTTTTGAGGAGGAAACTCCCCCACAACCCTCAGGGCAAGGGTTTTAAGTTATGCCCTGGGGGCTTATAAGGTTTTAATAGAAGGCATTGTCGTAGAAACTTCAAAACAGGCTAATTTAAGTGGAAATTCAAAGTGCTAGTGCCCATTTTAATAGTCAAAAGTGATTGGAGGGCAACTAGCCCCCCCCCCTCCACGCCCATCATTCCCCCAAACACATCCAATCAAAATTTTGAGATAGCCATTTTGTTCCTTGTAGTTTTTTTACAGATAGAAAGTTTGTTTTTGAGGAGGCCACTCCCTCACAACCCTCAGGGCAAGGGTTTTAAGTTATGTCCTGGGGGCATATAAGGTTTTTATAGAAGGCGTGGTCGTAAAAACTTTAAAACAGGCTCATTCGATTGGAAATTCAAAGGGCTAGTACCCTTTTAATAGTTGAAAGTGATTGGAGGGCAACGCGCCCCCCCCCCCCCCCCCCACGCCCATCATTCCCTCAAACACATCCAATCAAAATTTTGAGATAGCCATTTTGTTCAACGTAGTTTTAAGTTCTGGAAATTAGATGTCTATGCCTTCCCAAGGCCAGAACATAATTTGCACTTTACTGAAAAATACAAATGAATGTGCATTGTCAGTTTAATATACATATACTGATATTTAGTAATCAAAATCTTAATATTATTTGATTTATTAAAGTTATAAAAGTAAAAACATTTATATTTTTTTTTCAGTAAAGTGCAAATTATGTTCTGGCCTTGGGAAGGCATAGGGGTTTTGTGCCCAACTTTTGTTAATTTCTGCTCTTTTTGAGTTTGACTCGGTTATTTATTGTAATTTCTGTTCGTTTTGGGTTTCATTTATTGATCGATGCTGATTTGTGGTAGTTTCACGCTTGGTAGATTATTTGATTTTATTTTTGCTCATTTTTTGTTTAATGGAGTTCTTTACTTTTCTTTGAAAAACTTATTTTGTGGAAACATTTTTTTTAATTAATTATAGTAAAGATCGATGTGGGTATAGTATATTATTTTTAGTTTTTTTTTGTTTTTTAGACCAAGGCACTTCGTATCGAAGAAGTTGGCGTAGGAACTTCGAAAAGGGCTCATTCGATTGAAAATAGAAAGGGATGATGCCCTTTTTAATAGTCGAAAGTGATTGGAGAGCAACAAATCCCCCTCCCACGCCTACCCTTCCATATGTTTAAAAACTAAATGTTGCCTTAAGATTAAATCAAAATACACTGTGTTAATCCTAATTCCCAATAAGGCATCTCAGCAGTATCCCAAGAACGACTGAGGGTATTATGTTCAAACTTTCGGTGCTACTTCTGCTATCAAAATTTAACAAAATCAAAATACCGTAAGTGTATCCATGCTATCAAAGAAAGTAAACAGATTTTTTTGCGAATGGTATCAAGTTTTCCTTTTCAGGTCAACTAGAGGAGGTATGAAACTAAATTAAACACTACTATTTGTGCCCAGATTTTTAAAAGGGTTTATGTTGTTAAAAATCGCTGGAAATTGTTCTCCGGCATCCAAATAGAAGGCCAAACTATAAAGTCTTAAAAAAAACGAAAAGATTTAAAGTATTATGTTCTTTTTCCCTGAAAAGACTATGTCAATATAAAACGACCAGAAATTAATTTAAAAAAACTTTTTCCATAAAGTAAGTTTTTCAAAGAAAAATCTATCGTTGTTAGGAACATTTATCTTTGTAAAATCTATTGAGTTTGCTTTGGACTTAAGTGAATTCGCTTTGCCAAATAAGTCCCTTGTCTATCAGTTTGTGTGCCCTTATGACGTACTGCTTTTAGGCTAGTTATAGTGTCAAACTAGGTTAATTTTTTTTTTCTGTTGGTAGCGTTTTCTGGAATTATATTCTTTTCCTTTGAAAATTTGGAATGAGAAAATCCAGTCCGTTTTCTCCGGTCTGCTGGGAGATAACTTGAAGTTATCAACGTTTTTTTTCTTTTTTTTACATGAAATTATCCTGCAGAATGAAATTGGTATATTGCTAAATTAAAGAGTTAAGTCACTAAAGAAACGGTCTTGGCCTAAATAGTGGAAAATAGATATTTTACTTCTTATTTATTCAATAGATCAAAAAAGGAAAAAAAGTTATTAAAAAACTTATATGACAGCATCAATAACATGGACGACACCATTGAAGGCAATGAGATCGGTTTGAATGACGTTGGCACCATCGACAGTAACACCATCTGTAATTAAATAGACCGTTTAGCTTTCTGCCATTCCTTAGCGTCAAAAACATGTACTAGCGGTATTAATTAAAAGTAATCGCAACACCAATCCACCTCCTTTATCCTAAAGCTTTATTTAGAACTTCACTTGTTTACTACCACAAATTTCCGCTCTCTTAAGAACTTCCAATCATTCTCCAACCTTTTTCGGTCATTTTTGTACCCCTTCACCCAATTTTGATCCTCTGATTCAGATACAAATACGACTGTATCTGGGACTGAAGCAGTGGTCGGGAATTACCAATATTTCTTTTTTTTAATCCTCTTCCTATCCCAGTATAAGAAAATTATTAATATTACTACCCTTCCTTGCCTACTCCTTTGAAAAATTAAAATTGGACTGTCCAGTGATCTGGCTCTCTTTCGAAACCCTCTGTTTTGTTATAATTACATTTTGATGATAATTCAGAATTTAAATAGCTGTATTTTCTTATTATCTGACTCAAACTTGAAATCACGAAACGGTATCATAGTCAAAATTTCCTATTAAATATATATCAAAAGATACCAGAAAAGATAATAATAACGAATTTTTCCATGTTTGATATAAACACAGATTTTGTCAATAGTGAAAAATATTTTCTTTACTTCTTCTTTCTATCCCCCCCACCGCTCCTTTGAAAGCCTCTTAATCTATTATTCCTTACTCTTAACTCCAACTCCCAAACTTAGACTGGAAGATCGGCATAGAGTAGAGAATACAGATTGCAATTCTAGATAATCTCATGAATAATAATAAAAAATGGACTCAAGTGTCTCAAAATTTCATACTCATAAATTCTAGCTCCCAAATTCTCATACTAGAGTTGTCATTCTTTATCAGAAAAAAAAATTCATAAACTTATACTAATATAAAAATAGCCCAATTTTAGTTAAGAAACCCGCAAAGGAAAAAAAGAAATACTAGCCTGGATTTGCAACAATGACCAAATTATCACCAGCTGCGCTTTGGAGCGTACCACTTGATACACCAGCGGCGAAGACAGTTGAAGGAGCAACGTGACCAAGAAGGACCTGCCCAAGGGCTTCTGGGTCAGCAAGGAGGCCGTCAAGAACACCTTCTGGGAGCGCATCGAAGGCGGCATTAGTTGGGGCAAAAAGAGTGAATGGGCCACCTGAAATATAAAGATTACTTCTAAGAGATCCTAAAGCAAAAGGACACAAATAGATGGTCTTAAAAGAACATCTTGAAATATGATGGTTGGATAATGAGATAACATTGTCTAGTTGATGCTATGTTTTATCTTGGATTACAATCACAGCTATGTGTTCCTATCAGATGTATAAAATGACTCGAAGGGCCAAATATTTTTGACCCTTGAAAAATTATATTTTACTTTTTGTCCACATGGTTAGTATTACATGATCCTTGGTACTCCATTTTCTCATTAATAAAAATAAAGATCCTTTCAAAAAGAACACAAACCAATAAAATTATAGATTTTAGGGTTTTAGGGTTCTGCGGGGGGGGGGGGGATTCAATTTTGACAGCATCAATCGTTTTTTTTTAAATAATCATTTTTTAAGGAAAATAAAAGATTTCTACATTATGAATGATCTAAAATTATTGAATATATGAGTCAAAAAGTTAAAAGTTAAGATATACAACCTTTGATGTTGAGTTATGATGAAGATAACTGCCATTTCAGAGAAACATTTTGCAAAGCAAATGTGCGGCTATAAACATGTGAAATTTATCTTTTTGAGAACCTAAGGTTGGGAATTTGTATCTCTAATAGATTTTTTAAAAAACAATTATAGAAAATCACTTCCCAAATGTTAATATCCAATATTTTATTTATTATTATTTTTTAATTTTGGCAGTATTTCTGAAGTTCTATTTGCTTATAAATTTTGGACAGAATTTTGATCCAGTTTTCAAAAGAAGGCAAGGGAGGGAGTTGCCCAGAATGTCTACGTCACTAAACCTTCATTAGAACCCATCAGAAATAGTTGTATTCACCCATTCTCTTCTGGTGGGGGAGATACAGAGGGGTTACAAAGTTGGTTTCATGAGAAACATGCCAGAGAGGACTGTTTGGTTTTAACCTAACCTAGCAGGAAATAAGATTTATTATCTACTAACTACTCCATTTTGGGATCGTAGCCTGACATGATTTCTGTGGGGACAGAAGAGGTCGAGGATATCTTACCGCATAAATCATAACGGGACAGTAGGTTTCAGTAGAGGTAAGAAATGATTCTCCTTTGTTTCTTTTTGGGTCTTAATCAGATACAAGCTCTGTTTGGAAAAAGGTACCGTAATTTTTGTCATCAAGACGTCCCCTAGAAGCAGCCATACACAAATTATGTGGGAAGCAAGAGTAATTTAACATTCTTATTTTTGTTAATGAATTTCGGCTTATCTTTTCTGAGGGGGAGGAGGAAGGGGACTGAAATTTTTCTCAGTATGTTTTTATCTGCAAAAAGTTGTCTGAAATCAGTAAAAGATGGTATTCAAACTGTTCTGTGTTGTTGTGTGGGCTTGATCTAACCGGTATGTACTTTGAAGGAAGGCGGCTCCTAAATAGTTGCATTTAGTATATCTGGAGGAATAGGATGTTCAATTGATCTTAGAGTAGAGTAAGACCTAGTGTCCTAGTTATGTCTCTTCGGAATCCAACCCCCTTAACATAGTAGCAAGTTTCACTCCGAAACACGGCCATGATTGATGTGGTGTACTTTATGGAGCCGTGGTACCGAACGCTTAGTAATATTTCTCTTAATTTTTAAAGTAAAAAAATATCTATTTGCTAGACCTAAGCATGTGATCGGAAATAATTAAGGAGCTCCCATAAATATATCATGAACAACAGGAATAGAGGCTAATTGTTTTCCCGACAAAGAACGAGTTGCAAAAGTTTGTAAGCTGTCCCAGTTCCATATTTTGATTTCTGTTAAAACAATAGTAATAAATAACAACTTATGGTTTGTTGATAGAAAAAGAAGTTTTGGCTACTTTTCAGGTAGCGACGTCTCAAGCTGATGTTTCTAAGAAAAACAGTTGAACATCCTTAAAAAGACAGGACGAAACTTACCAGCTAATGTCTCTCCTAGGCCTGCAACTTCAACAGCAGTCAAAAGAGTTGTGAATCTACCCTCAGCATCAGCGGCAAGAACCTCGGGGATGTTACCAGCTGGGATTGGAAAGTTTACTCTGTTAATCACTTGGACCATTCCATTGTCTGCCCACTCATCAGGCAATGTGATTGCCGCTCCGTCAATGGTATAAGTCTGAAATAAATCAGCGGTATTAGTAGCTGCAATAAAAAGTAGTTCTTAATCGATATTGGTAACCATCAGTCGTCATGGCCTACTGGCGATATTACTCTCGTTAAGATTGCACTGATTAGAGTTCCAATCATGCTGTAACCACTTCCAGTCTCAACGCACATGCATATTAGTGGGAAAGTTTATGTAAATCATAAAATTGAATATTAAGTCTGTACTACAATTAATATACTTGGTCTCCAGGCCCCCGTTAAGACAACAAACAAACGTTTGGTATCATAAGAAAATTAGAATGGCGGTTTCTGTCGAAATAATATTGGGCTCACTTAAAATTTGTGTTTTATTTTACCATTTTCAGTTCACATCAACTATAATTATGGCATTAGCTAAAACTTGGTGAAAACCAAACCTTAGCCCGCAGTAAGTGACATTTAGAAACATGTTTTCAAAGAGACTGGCTACAGAAAAAATAATACTAGCTAACGCCAACTTGGATAACTTAGCTTTTGGGCAGATTAAACTAAACAATTACCTAAAATTAATTTACAGAGATAAATTTTTGGGACTTCTGAAAAAGAGGTTGAAACCCCTCAAAAATGACACAAAGCTAAAAAAGCGCAACATTGAAACTGCCATCATTCGACAACCTTGACAGGGTGTTTTGAGTACCTTGTCTTCAACAAGAAGAAAACACTATTTTGTATGAATAATACTATGAATAATGTCCGAATAATTTATGAATAATACATCTTCAATTGCCTCTCTCCCCTCCCTGGGCCAACATTTAGAATGGTCATTAGAATTCTTAGATTGTAAAGACATGGTAATAAATTGGTAATAGAGAGACGAATGAGTCTTCATATAAGCTAATGTTAACTTCCACAGACGTTTAAAATCGATATAGATAGTGCCACGTTTGAGTAACATTTCAATTTGTCACTTTCTGGAACAATTTCCGAAATGGGGAGGAAGGGGTTTTAAGAACTAGTTAGTCCCACGTTAGCGAACTGGGGCTAACTTAAGTAAAGGTAGAATTTAGAGAAAACCGATTTTTTACACTTATTTAAAAACCGACTAAGATGCTGAAAGGGATCTTAGACCCGTTTATATAGCTCTAGGTCAAGTCTGACAATAAAAATGTAAATTTTTTATGCCGTTTCTGGGTTGGAAAAACCTATAAATTTTATCAGTCCTTTTTCAGAGCAATCTTCAAGCGCTAACTTTGCATGATCCCAAATTTATATGATCCAAGAACTAAAACGTCGTTTCGACACGTTATGCACAAGCAATGGCGGTATAAGCGATTAATCGTCTGTACCTGAAGGTATAGGCGATTATCAGCAGCATCTTTGTTTGGGTGGATTATATGAACATACGAGTATGTTGCATACGCTGATAAGTGACAGCTTATGAATGTTTTATGTTTCAATTTTACTTTTTACTTTCATCAAGAATAATTATTTTTCTTTTTTTAAGGCGAAACATAGAAGATCAATTCTCTAAAAGTAGAAGTCAAAAATCTCAAATATAATCCTTTTTATCACTTCTGCAGTTATTGACATCAGACCCAATTTTGAAAATCCTTAATAAAATTGTTAATGATTATATTTCTACGACAGCCGTTACTAACTGTTATAATAATCATTAAGAACCAATTAACTAACAAAAAGACGGAAAAGCATTGAAAATGTTTGTTACAATTTATGATTAACAATTAAATCCCAGGTCTGATGTTCAGGAATGGCACACACTTTTGAAATCTTTTTCAGTATTGTCCATTCCAGGACCGTTTTCAAGTTTTTGACTCAGGTAGAAAGGAGGGGGTCCAGCTATTTTGAAGTCTACTAGGTTTTATTTGACCAATTCCATGACCGATGAGTCCGTATTACCATGTAGTTTTTCATATTTTTGGTTAACTGCTCTTAAAATATCAAAATAATCGAATTAAATGAATTCAAATTTTAATAAATGAAATATATTTATAGCGAAAAGGATTATATTTTATATAATCATGTAGTATGACTGCTGAGGACTTAATATTGTCAAACATAAAGTGTTTTTGTCACCTTCCTGGGAAAATATTCTTTGACTTTCAAAAATCAAGTAAAATTTAAAGCTAAAATGTAAAGCTTACAGATCCATAAACATGTAAAGCCATAAAATGTTAAGCATTACAGATCCATTACATTTAAAATGTAAAGCTTACAAAGTAAAATGTAAAGCTTACAGATCCATAAACATTGGTGCGAACAGTTGATCCTTGAAGGGTAGTAACTGTGGCATCGTTGACAAATGTACCAAGAGTGATGTTTCCAGCCGACATGTGGTAGTTCAAGAAAGTTGTTAGGAGTTCCGGATCAGCCATAAGACTGTCAATCAAGGCCTGGTCAAATGCAGCATCCTCGGGTGGGAAAATGGTGTAAATATCTGAAATTTTAAAGTCCTATAAAACAAAACTGTGGCAGATGTGATATTAACTTGTGATAATTCTTACGGGGGGGGGGGGAGATTGGGTGAATTGTTTGAATGAGCAAAAAGACTCCCATTATCTCAAATTTCAAAGAAATAAGAAAATACTATTTCTATAAGATCTCGGGGGCTGGGGCAAATCGAGTAGCCCTTTCTTAGAAAACTTGTCTGCCTCTGGTTCCAAATAACTTATGTTTTGACACTTCATGGTTACGATTTATGTGTTTAAAATGAAATCAGGAAAGGAGAAGTTGAAGTATATTTTAGAATTAACGGCAAACAGTTTACCGAAGAAAAGATATAGGTAGGAGGCAAGAGCAGGGTGATTTTTACATTTGCCCTATGCATAGAGATACGGATGAGAATGTGGGTCAAACTATTTTTGGGTTTTGAGAATAGAGGAATTTTCTAAGGGCAGTGTATGGACAGTGTAGGTTATATGAAAGATAGCTAATAAGTATAATGACTGCTGAGTATCTTGTAAGTGTTTTTAGGTTTGAACGGGCTCTCAGGCTAGAAATGGAACACAGTAATAGATCTTTTTTAATATGTATAATTTTTCTATTTTTGCAGTGTGAATCAATCAGCATTTTAATTTTTTAGAGCAATAAAAATTATTTTATCATTATTATGATTGTTATGGTTGTCATTTTTATGTGCATACAAAAAATACAGGGTTTCCATGTAGAAAAGACAAAGATAAAGACAAAGATGAGCAATTTCTTTTTCCTAATTAAGGGTTTGTTTCCAAATTAAGCGAATTTATAATTGGTATGAAGCAAAGTGTCTTCTGGTTTTCTGTGTTCGTGTTTAACGATTTTCTTTTATTGATTTTATTGATTTTTTGTTATTGTCTTATTAATTGAAAGACCCGTGAAATACAGAAATTCGAAGAAATCACAACATCTCCTTGCATTTTTAAAAAAAAACATAGATAAAACAAAACTGCTATATGTGCAGCTGATTTGGACAAAAGATCGTTTTCTTATAGAAAACAGAATTGATGTCAATGTACAATTTTTGTTCTTAAAAAAGATAAAGGGCTTATAAAACCCTTTTATTTTACAATTGTTTTTCACTTTTCGTAATGAGATAAATTTGCAAATATATGCTTAAACTACCTGTCCCGGTCAAGATATCAATGTAGTTTGCCTGGATCATCAAATCTGACATGACAAAACATCCAACATCTTCAAGCTCCTGGAGAAGATTACCATGTCTTGGATGATGACGGGCCTTAACTCTCTGCAAAAAGAGGAAATTGTGGTTATTAGAAAGACATTAAAGAATTAAGTTACATTTCAGAAAACCGGTTTCATAGCTACAAAACATGTCATGGATGACACAATGCATTGGACTTAGACAGAATGCATTGGACTTGTATAATTTGGGCTATGTATTTTCACATTAGGGGGGGGGTAGACTTGGTTATGTTAGGATGGGTTAGGTTATGTAGCTATAATTTTGTTTCTAAAGTATTATTTTATCACCTTGTTTTGTTATTTCTCATTAGGATTTACCTAACTTCACTCTTTGGGTGTGTTTCCAATAATGGACAAGTATCTTATGGTGAACTCTAAATCTAAATCCATCAACGTAAAACAATGAAAAAAGTAACAATGTTTTAATATGCTGCGTTATACACACCCATTTTCGTCAAAAATTGAAAATTCGTCATATATTTTAGCTCTTCAGTATACAAGTAATTTCGTATATGTTTATATTTTTAAAATACTGCTTAAACTGTCTTAATTCCTTTACAGAAAACTTCCTGAAGTCATAATGATTATGCAGACGTAGAAGATTTATGTAACATGCATGGTTACCCTATTAGAGAATTTCCGTTAGAGGGTCTGTTGTTTTTTGTCTCCCTGGAATGATCGCATCCAACCGGTCGTGGTGGTCTTAAAATATTTAGGATAGAGGTAACTAGCATGAGAATTCTAGTTTCATCAAGTGACAAAAAAAACTCTGTCACAAGATGGTGACATTTTTTGTCGGCTTCTGTTACACTCAACAATATCTTTCCAAACAGGGTACTAATGCTACCGAGCGAAAATTATAAGATACCCGTTTAGTTTGAAACCAACAATTTGTCGGAAACGCACAGCTTGTGGAAGTAAACGAAGCTGGGTGGCACATTATGTCCCTATAGATGTAGCTTTTATTGGTAGGGTTGTAAATCATTTTTGGGGCTAGAAGGTGCTTGAAGTGTCCAAAACTGTTTTTATGGATCCAAGTTTTCCTGAGTGGTTATTCAGTTCAAACTAAATAGAAAGGAAGTTTTTCCCCTGAGAACTTCTGAGAGCCTTACTTTTCTCTGAACCTTACTTTCAAATATTTTGAGTGTCAAATGGAATGTTACAAACTTCCTTACCCGCAAAGAGTAAAATATTGAAAAGCAAGATAATAAATTCATGGTTTTGGAACTTGAATCCTTCCATATTTTTTGGGGAGTCTATTTCCTTCAGCCTCATTACCTCGAAACGACGATAAACAAGCAGATGCAAGGCCTATTCAGCCAGGCTTTTTAATTCAAGTGCTGATCAAAATAGCCAAAAAAATCATGCCTGAAGAAACTAGGCTTTTCCAGTAGCTGGGCTTCAAGACTGTTTTAGCTCAAGTCTGGCCAATATGCGACAAAAACAGAAATTTTGAGATAGCTTATTGATTCAAGGTTTTGAAAACCCGTATAAAATTTAAGAGTTACCAAGGGTAAACTTTTAAGCAGTGATACGTATGATGAGTCTCACTCTTAAGACCGTTATTTTACAGCTTATAATAAACGAGGTTCTCACTTAAAGACAAGATTCGCAAATTAAAAACGAACAAAAAACAGCTTCTTCACATGAACAACGTCTAAAATAAATATAATATTATTCATAGGTTTCAGGAGGCTGTCATACCCTTACGCTCCTACTCTTCAAACCGAAGTTTGTCTTGTGACTTCTTGAAAGTACTTTAGAGAGCAAAAATTATACACCATGAACAAACAAAAAAAGGATATTTCAACGGACAAATTCGTAATGAACAAATTATTAGCGGCAGCAAATTTCAAAGAAGCAGGAGAATTCGTTTCTAACTCATTTCAAAATGGAATAAAAAGAATTTTTTTTTTTAAAGAGCCACTTTTCAAAATAACAATTGCCATTCACGAATCAGCTACAAATGTGAAATTTTTCTGACCAAGGTTTTTTAGAAACTTGTTTTTGAACTGCTTTTTTGAAGAAACTAACTTTCAGCTAGAAAAAACAAAAACAGATATTTCAACGCACAAATTCGTAATGAACAAATTTCAAAGAAGCAGGAGAACTCGTTTCTAACTCATTTCAAAATGGAATAAAAAGAATTTTTTTTCTTATTGAAAATATATGAATATAAGTGAAAACAAATAGCACAAAACGGACTGTATTTTACATACATGGGTCTTTTTAACCCGTTTTCCTAAACTCACCGACGGTTTTCCTTTATAATTTACATCAATTTGATGTTTATGTTATGTAAAGCCCAGTCTGTTTTGAATACCCCCGTTTTCACATATATTCATTGATTCTAGCAAAAAAAAACCCAACTAATTCCTGCCTTTTACCCCATTTTGAAAACCAGTCTTTTTTATTGTTTCTAACTGTCTTCAGAACGTAATATAGTGAAACATCAATAACATTAAATGAGGATTTAAGTAGTCATTGTAGATGTAGATATACTTGTGAAGTAGATGAAAAGAAATAGTCAGGTTTTTTATTTAGGCTTTTAATATCTGTATAAGATAACTGAAAACTGCAAAAAATCCAACTTACAGTCAAAGGAGTTGCCGTGGCAACTGCAATGGAGAGGAACAGAACTGTCAATTTGTTCATCTTGAACCAATATTTTTAATTGACTGTCCGAAGCTGCAGCAATTTCGATATTTATAGCAATCACTTACTGATAAGAGGTGCAAAGATCGTTGGTATACGTGCAATTTAAGCCCGTCAATTAATACGAACACAACTAGAGATTATAAGCTGAAAACGATCCAGTAGCCAAGGCTACGTGACTAACATAAAATAGGGCTGGGGGAGGGTATTTTGTAAGGTTCAATGTCATTAGGCGCACGGGTGGGTTGTCTTGTTCATGTCTGGTAGTCACTGTGACTGGTCTTGCAGACATTTGTCTCCATCCCGAATGGCTTAGTGACATCATAGAGTTTATTATGTTGTGCCTCTGGTTCTTGTGAAGAGCTAGCTAACACATCAATACCATCAGCAAGGGTAAGATTGTCTATCAGCGGCCCTCTTATATGAGCGTTATATTCCAAATGAATCAGTGACAAAACGGTATTTAGAAAGAGGTTGAAAAGACGAACTCTTCTAAAAACCCATCAGCAGTTACTTCTTGGCCTTGAAACTGGTCATACAGCCTCTTCATTATCTGGACTATCTCATAAGGGATCCCGTAGTGAAGGAAGCTGTGCCAGATTCCTTCGCACCATATCAGGTCAAACACCTGACGGAAATCAACAACTATTTGGTAGAGTTCTTCTTTAAATTCGATCTATCGTTCCATAATTTGTCGAATGCCGGACATCTGATCAAATTTAATATCTGATACGATACAACATTTAAAAATATAGATTACATTGAAATATGATCTTGAATTGCTTATTTTTCAGCAATTAACGAAAAATCATCATATAATCATTGTAGGCCCCTATATCAAATATTCAGTTTATTTTTATTAGTTCTTTTCAAGGACTGTTCAAGACACATATAGTTTTCAATAAAACGCAACTGACGCAATAGGCCTTAGAATTTTACGGTTACGATGAAAGCAAATACATCAGCATATACACATTGACTCCCTAAGAAACATAACCAAACCAAGCCTACTCTAGAAACCAAGCCAGAGCAAAGTGTCATGCGCAATAAACAGTAAGAAACACAATTTTAGCTTGAACCAGAAACATCGACTTCATGGGACAATAAAAAAATGAAATGACAAATTAATATATAAAATTATTCAGCATTCAAAAATGTTTTCACAATTTTTCTGAAAGACTCAAACGAACGGCACTTTTAAGCTGACTCATGCAGAGTATTCCAGACAACTTGAGAAACAGTCAGGGGATTGAAGTCGGATTAATTAAAAGAAACTTTCCTACAAATAAGTTTTTCAAGGAAAAGTAAAGGCCATTTTAAGCTTAAGCTCAGCAGATACAAATACCTGTTAAAAGTCAAGCTCAAAACGACCAGAAATTACTATTAAAAAATAAATGAAACCCAAAACGAACAGAAATTAAATGAACAATCATAGGAAAAAACATACAACAAGTAATAATATAAATGAATAGATAGATCTTAAACCGAGCAATGCTTAGATTGAATATAAAAATCAAACTTAAAATGAAAAAAAAATATTTTGCTATTGAATTATAAATGAAACTTAAAACGACCAGAAATTAAATAAACAATCAATGCAAACAAACATATAAAAGATGTTAATGTAAATGAATAAATAAATCTTAAAACGCGTGAAACTGAAATTGAATATGCAAATCAAGCTTAAAACAAACAAAAATCACTACAAACAAGAGCATGGGTATCCCCTCCTTCTCTCACTGTAAAAGTCTAAAACCTACTACGTCATTGGCGCTTTACTGAAAACTATATGCGTCTTGAACAGTCTTGGAAAGTATAAACAACATCAAATTGAATATTTGATAATGATATTATTTGTTGAAAGATCCATCCGTTCAAGAATTTGTTTCAATGTAATTTTATTTTTATTTCCAATGCAGTAAGAACTGGAAAAGAAAATTTTTGTAATATAATTCGTTTTCAGTTAAGCGTCAATAACACTTGAAAATAAACATTAAAATTATGTTAAAATTTTGAACTGATGAACTTTCAGTTATTAATATCATTATACATGAAATATTCAGTTTAATTTATTTATTACTTTCTAAAGTTGTTCAAGACGAATATAGTTTCGCTACAAACAAGAGTTTGGATACTGCCCCCTTCTTTAATTGTAAATAAAAACCGAAAGCCTACTGTTTCATTGGTGCTTAACTGAAAACGAATTATATTACAAAATATTTTCTTTTCCAGTTCTTACTGCATTGGAAATAAAAATAAAATTACAGTGAAATAAATTCTAGGAACGGATGGATCTTTCAATAATTAATATCATTATACATCAAATATTCAATTTGATGTTTTTTAAACTTTCCAAGACTGTTCAATACGTATATAGTTTTCAGTAAAGCGCCAACGACGCAGTAGGTTTTAGTCTTTTACAGTGAGAGAAGGAGGTGATACCCAAACTCTTGTTTGTAGTGATTTTTGTTCGCTTCAAGCTTGATTTGTGTACTCAATTTAAAATTCACTCGTTTCAAGATTTTTTTATTCATTTACATTAATATCTATTGTATGTTTGTTTGCATTGATTGTTTATTTATTTTCTGTTCGTTTTAAGTTTCATTTTTACTTCAATAGCAAAATATTTTTTTTCATTTTAAGCTTGATTTTCATGCTCAATCTAAGTATTACTCGCTTTAAGATCTATCTATTCATTTATATTATTACTTGTTGTATGTTTTTTGCTATGATTGTTTGTTTAATTTCCGTTCGTTTTTGGGTTTCATTTATTCTTCAATAGTAATTTCTGATCGTTTTCAGCTTGAATTTTAACAGGTATTTGTATCTGCTGAGCATAAGTTTAAAATGGTCTTTACTTTTCTTTGAAAAATTTATATGTCGGAAAGTTTTTTTTTGATTAATTTTTACTCGTTTTTGATTGCAAAAAGTTTCAAGTTTTTAAAAAATTATTGTTTCAAAATCAAACTTTCTTTTAAAAGTCAATTGTTCATCAAAGTATCAAAAGTGGTGTCAATGTAACAATAGCAAAGTGAAGAAATGGGTTTGTGTTAACCTCGGAGTTTTATTATCTGGTGTTTGAACTATTTTTGACAAAATGGCTATCTCAAAATTTTTGTCGGAAGGGTTTGGGGAAAAAAATGGCGTGGGGAGTCTAATTGCCCTTCGGTCTCCTTTGACTCTATAACTCTATAAAGTGAACTATAACTTTCTATTTTCAATCAAATAAGCCCTCTCTGAAGTTTATACGAGCATCCCTTCTATAAGAACCATATATACCCCGAGAGTATAACTTACAACGCCTGTCCCCTGGGCCCTGGGGGGTTGTGATGACCCCGGAGTCTTAATATATGATGTTTGAACTACTTTTAACAAAATAGCCACCTCAAATTTTTATCACATGGGTTTATCCAGCCGCATGACCTTCATAAGATTTTGAATTTTGTTATTTGAACTTTGAACTATTTTTAACAACATGTCTATCTCAGAATTTTTATCTGATGCATTTAGGACGAGGAGGGGGGATATTTGCCCTCCGATCTCTTTTGACTCTTAAAAAATGAACGAGAACTTTCAATTTCCATACAAGTGAACTCTCTCCGAAGTTTATACGAGCATCTATTCCATAATAACCATATATGCCCCCAGAGTATTACTTACAACACTTGCCTCCGGGCCCTGGGGGGTTGCGTCGACACAGGAGTTTTTCTTATCTGACTTTTGAACAATTTATAATTAAATGGCTATTTTAAAAATTTTATCGGATAGGGTTGGGGAAAAAAGGGTGTCCGGGTGGAGGGTGTTAGTTGCCCTCGGATATCTTTTGACTCTTCAAAAGTAAAGTAGAACTTTCAATTTAGAACCAAATGAGCCCTCTCGGAAGTCTATACGAGCATCCATTTCATAAGAACCATATACGCCCCCGGGACAACACTTACAACCTCTACCCCCCAGCCCTGGTGGTTTGTGTTGACACTGAAGTTTTTGTTATCTAATTTTTGAGCAATTTCCAAAAAACCGGCTATCTCGAAATTTGTAGCGGATGGGTTTGGGGAAAAAGCGCGAGGGGGGGGGGTAGTGGCCCTTAACTCTCTTTGCTCTTAAAACAGTGAACTAGAACTTTCAATTTCCAATCAAATGAGCCCTCTATGAAGTTTATAAGAGCATCCTTTTCATAAGAACCATACATGTCTCTAGGGCATAACTTAGAACCCCTTCCCCTAGGCTCTTGGGGGTTGTATTGACACCGGAGTTTTTCTTATCTGACTCTTGAACTATATTTAACAAAATTTCTTTCTCAAAATTTTCATCAGACGGGTTTGGAAAAAGGAGGCGCGGGGGGGAGGGGGCTAGCTGACCTTGGATCTCTTTTGACTATTAAAAGTGACCTCGAACTTTCCATTTCCAATCAAATGAGCTCTCACTGAAGTTTATACGAGCATCCATTTCATAAGAACCATATAGGCCCCAGGGCATAACCTACAATGCCTGCCCCCGGCCTGGGGGGTTGTGACGACACCTGAGTTTTTGTTATCTTACTTTTGAGCAATATTTAACTCAATGGCTATCTTAAAATTTTTATTGGATGCATTTTGGGGAAAAGGGGCGTTGGGGGGGGGGGCTAGTTGCCGTCAATCTCTTTTGACTCTAAAAAACTGAACTAGACCTTTCAATTTCCAATCAAATGAGCCCTCTCTGAAGTTTTACGGGGTACGAGTATCCCTTCAATAAGAACCATATATTCCCCCAGGGTATAACTTTCACCACCTACCGTCGGGCCCTGGGGGACTGTGTCGACCCCGGAGTTTTCGTTATATGGTCTTTGAACTATTTAAAAAAAGGCTATCTCAAAGTTCTTGTCAAATGGGTTAGAGGAAAAAAGAGCATGAAGGGGGGGGGGGGGCTAGGTGCCCGTCAATCTCTTTTGACTCTTAAAAAGTGAACTAGAAATTTTAATTTCCAATCAAATGAGCCCTCTTTGAAGTTAATATGAGCATCCTTTCCATAAGACCCGTATATACCGCAAGGCCATAACTTAAAATGCCTACCTCCGGGCCCTGGGGGTCGTGTGGACACCGGAATTTTTGTTATATGGTCTTTGAACTATTTTTAACAAAATATCTATCTCAAAATTTTTATCGGACGCATTTGGGAATAGGGGGTTTAGGGGGGGGGGAGCTGGTTACCCTCCAATATCTTTTGACGCTTAGAAAGTGAACTGGAACTTTCAATTTCCAATCAAATGAGACCTCTCTGAAGTTTATACGAGCATTCCTTCTATAAGAACCATATATGCCCCCAGGGCATAACTTAAAACCTTTCCCTGAAGACTGTGGGGGGGGTTTCCTGCTTAAGCATATAATTTTCAGAACTTTCAACTGCGTTGAACAAAATGGCTATATCAAAATTTTGATTGGATGTGTTTGGGGAAACAGTGGGCGTGGAAGGGGTGTTAGTGGCCTTCCAATCACTTTTGACTATTAAAAAGGGAACTAGTCATTTAAATTTCCAATCGAATGAGCCCTTTCTGATGTTTCTACGACAACGCTTTCTATAAAAACCTCATATGCCCCAGGGCACAACTTACAACTTTCTTGAAGTTTTCCTTGCCCTGAGGGCTGGGAGGGAGAGTTTTCATCCTTAAAGACTTAATTTCTAAGACTTTCAACTATGTTGAATAAAATGGCTGTGTAAAAATTTTGATTGGATGTGTTTGGGGAACAGCTGGGCGTGAGAGGGGTGTTAGTTGCCCTCAAATAACTTTTGACTATTAAAAAGGGCATTAACCATTTGAATTTCCAATCAAATGAGCCCTTTTTCGAGTTTCTACGACAAAGATTTCAATAAAAACCTTATATGCCCCCAGGTCATAACTTTTAACCCTTGCCCTGAAGACTGTGGGTTAGTGTCCTGCTCAAAGGTATAATTTCCCGAACTTTGAACTGAGTGGAACAAAATGGCTATCTCAAAATTTTTATTGGATGCGTTTGGGGAAATGATGGGCGTGGAAGGGGTGTTAGTTGCCTTCCAATTACTTTCGACTTTTAAAAAGGGCACTAGCCATTTCAATTTCCAATTGAATGAGCCCTTTTCGAAGTTTCTACGACAACGTGTTCTATAAAAACCTGACATTCCCCCAGGGCACAACTTACAACCCTTGCCTTAAGGTCTGTAGGGGGGGTTGTCATCCTCAAAGACCTAATTTCCAGAACTTAAAACTACTTTAAATAAAATGGCTGTCTCAAAATTTTGATTTGATGTGTTTGGGGTAAAGGTGGGTGTGAGAGGGGGGTTAGTTGCCCTCCAAGCACTTTCGAATACCGGTATTAAAAAGAGCACTAGCCCTTTGAATTTCCAATCGAATGAGCCTTTTTTGAAGTTTCTACGACAACGCCTTCTATAAAAACCTTATATGCCCCCAGGGCATAACTTACAACCCTTGCCCTGAAGGCTGTGGGGAAGTGTCCTCCTTAAAAATATAATTTCTATCTGGAAATCAACTACGATGAACAAAATGGCTATCTCAAAATTTTGATTGCCTGCGTTTCGGGGAATATTGGGCGTGGAAGGGGTGTTAGTCGCATTCTAATCACTGTCGACAATTAAAAAGGACACAAGCCACTCCAATTTCCAATTGAATGAGCCCTTTTCGAAGTTTCTACGAAAACTTTTTCGATACAAAGTGCCCTGCTCTAAAGGAAAAAAATAATAAATAATACATTGGTCAACATCGGTCTTATATGCCCCCAGGGCATAACTTAAAACCCTTGCCCTGAGGGTTGTGGGGGAATGTCCTCCTCAAAACATATTTTCTATCTGAAAATAAACTATGCTGAACAGAATTGCTATCTCAAAATATTGTTTGGATGTTTGTGAAGAATGATGGGCTTGGGGGGGGGGGCTAGTTGCCCTCCAATCACTTTCGACTATTAAAAAGGGCACTAGCCACTCAAATTTCCAATCGAATGAGCGCTTTTTGAAGTTTCTACGACACCTCCTTGTCCCTGGTATGAAAAAAAAAAATTCATTTGGCGAACATCGTTCTTTACTTAGGCAGCGCGATTGCGCTGCCTATAATAATCCTATTCGTTTTAAGTTTTAATATCGCCCTTTACTTTCATCGGAGGAAACTTATTTCTTATTTGATTTCTACTAAATTTTTATAGTTTACCCAGGGTGATGCAATGAAGGCAGCCCCTCCCCCCAAGTTTCCTTTTTACTTCAATAGCAAAATATTTTTTTCATTTTAAGTTTGATTTTCATGTTCAATCTAAGCATTACTTGCTTTAAGATCTATCTATTTGTTTATATTATTACTTGTTGTATGTTTTTTGCTATGATTGTTTGTTTAATTTCCGTTCGTTTTGCGTTTCATTTATTCTTCAATAGTAATTTCTGATCGTTTTGAGCTTGAATTTCAACAGGCATTTGTATTTTCTGATCTTAAGTTTAAAATGGTCTTTACTTTTCTTTTAAAAACCTATTTTTGGAAAGTTTTTTTTTAATTAATTTTTACTCGTTTTTGATTGCAAAAAATTTCAAGTTTTTAGAAGATCCCTATTTCAAATCAAACTTTCTTTTAAAAATCAAATGTTCGTCAAAGCATCAAAAGTTGGATCAAAGTAACAATATCAAAGTGAAAAAATAGGTTTGTGTCACCCTCGGAGTTTTTATTATCTGATGTTTGAACTATTTTTAACAAAATGGCTATCTCAAAATTTCTATCGGAAGGGTTTGGGAAAAAAAGGCGTGGGGAGTCTAATTGCCCTTCGGTCTCTTTTGACTCTTCAAAAGTTAACTAGAACTTTCTATTTTCAATCAAATAAGCCCTCTGAAGTTTATACGAGCATCCCCTCTATAAGAACCATCTATACCTCCAGAGTGTAACTTACAACGCCTGTCCCTGGGCCCTGGGGGGTTTTGTCGACCTCGGAGTTTTAATATATGATGTTTGAACTACTTTTAACAAAATAGCCACCTCAAATTTTTATCAGATGGGTTTAACCAGCCGCATGACCTTCATAAGATTTTGAATTTTGATATCTGAACTTTGAACTGTTTTTAACAACATGTCTATCTCAGAATTTTATCTGATGCATGTAGGACGTGGAGGGGGGGTATATTTGCCCTCCGATCTCTTTTGACTTTTAAAAAATGCACGAGAACTTTCAATTTCCATTCAAGTAAACCCTCTCCGAAGTTTATACGAGGATATCTTCCATAAAAACCATTTATGCCCCCAGAGTATTACTTACAACACTTGCCTCCGTGCCCGGGGGGGTTTCGTCGACACAGGAGTTTTTCTGATCTGACTTTTGAACAATCTATAATTAAATGGCTATTTTAAAAATTTTATCGGATAGGGTTGGGGAAAAAAGGGTGTGCGGGGGGAGGGGGTTAGTTGCCCTCGGATATCTTTTTGACTCTTCAAAAGTAAACTAGAACTTTCAATTTAGAACCAAATGAACCCTCTCGGAAGTCTATACGAGCATCCCTTCCATAAGAACCATATACGCCCCCGGGACAACACTTACAACCTCTACCCCCCAGCCCTGGTGGTTTGTGTTGACACCGGAGTTTTTGTTATCTAATTTTTGAACAATTTCCAAAAAACTGGCTATCTCAAAATTTGTAGCGGATGGGTTTGGGGAAAAAGCACGAGGGGGGGGGCTAGTTGCCCTTAACTCTCTTGGCTCTTAAAAGGGTGAACTAGAACTTTCAATTTCAAATCAAATGAGCCATCTATGAAGTTTATACGAGCATCCTTTTCATAAGAACCATACATATCTTTAGGGTATAACTTAGAACCCCTTCCCCTAGGCCCTGGGGGGTTGTATTGACACCGTAGTTTTTCTTATCCGACTCTTGAACTATTTAAAAAAAAAATCTTTCTCAAAATTTTCATCAGACGGGTTTATAAAAAGGAGGCGTGGGGGGGGGGGGCTAGATGACCTTGGATCTCTTTTGACTCTTAAAAGTGAGCTCGAACTTTCAAGTTCCAATCAAATGAGCTCTCTCTGAAGTTTTTGCGAGCATCCCTTTCATTCGAATCATATATGCCCGCGGGCATAACTTACAACCTCTGCCCCGGGTCCTGGGGGGTTGTGTCGAAACCTGAGTTTTTGTTACCTGACTTTTGAGCAATTTTTAACTTAATGCCTATCTTCAAATTTTTATTGGATGCATTTGGGGAAAAAGGGGCGTGGGGGGGGGGGTCTAGTTGCTCCCAATCTCTTTTGACTCTAAAAACTGAACTAGACCTTTCAATTTCCAATCAAATGAGCCCTCTCTGAAGGTTTACGGGGTACGAGCATCCCCTCAATAAGAACCATATATTCCCCCAGGGTATAACTTACAACACCTGCCCTCGGGCCCTGGGGGGCTGTGTCTCGACCCCGGAGTATTCGTTAAATGGTCTTTGAACTATTTTAAAAAAAGGCTATCTCAAAGTTCTTATCGGATGGGTTTGAGGAAAAAAGGGCGTGGCGGGGGGGGGGGCTAGGTGCCTTCCAATCTCTTTTTACTCTTAAAAAGTGAACTAGAACTTTCAATTTCCAATCAAATGAGCCCTCTTTGAAGTTAATACGAGCATCCCTTCCATAAGACCCATATATTCCGCCAGGACATAACTTAAAACGCCTACCCCGGGCCCTGGGGGTTGTGTCGACACCGGAATTTTTGGTATATGGTCTTTGAACTATTTTTAACAAAATATCTATCTCAAAATTTTAATGGACGCATTTGGGAATAGGGGGTTTAGGGGGGGGGCTGGTTACCCTCCAATATCTTTTGACGCTTAAAAAGTGAACTGGAACTTTCAATTTCCAATCAAATGAGACCTCTCTGAAGTTTATACGAGCATTCCTTCTATAAGAACCATATATGCCCCCAGGATATAACTTATAAACCTTTCCCTGAAGACTGTGGGAGGGGGGAGTGTCCTGCTCAAGCATATAATTTTCATAACTTTCAACTGCGTTGAACAAAATGGCTATATCAAAATTTTGATTGGATGTGTTTGGGGAAACAGCGGGCGTGGAAGGGGTGTTAGTTGCCTTCCAATCAAATTTGACTATTAAAAAGGGAACTAGTCATTTGAATTTCCAATCGAATGAGCCCTTTCTGATGTTTATACGACAAAGCTTTCTATGAAGACCTTATATGCCCCATGGGCACAACTTACAACTTTCTTGAACTTTCCCTTGCCCTGAGGACTGTGGGGGAGGGGTTGTCATCCTTAAAGACCTAATTTCTAAAACTTTCAACTATGTTGAATAAAATGGCTATCTAAAAATTCTGATTGGATGTGTTTGGGGAAAAGTTGGGCGCGAGAGGGGGGTTAGTTGCCCTCAAATTACTTTCGACTATTAAAAAGGGCACTAACCCTTTGAATTTCCAATCAAATGAGCCCTTTGTCGAGTTTCTACGACACAGATTTCAGTAAAAACCTTATATGCCCTCAGGGCATAACTTGTAGCCCTTGCAATGAAGAAAATAGGAGGAGTGTCCTGCTCTAAGGTATAATTTCCCGAACTTTGAATTGCGTGGAACCAAATGGCAATCTCAAAATATTGATTGGATGTGTTTGGGTAAATAGGGGGCGTTGAAGGGGTGTTAGTTGCTTCCCAATCACTTTTGACTATTAAAAAGGGCACTAGCCATTTCAATTTCCAATCAAATGAGCCCTTTTTGAAGTTTCTACGACAGCACGTTCTATAAAAAACCTTATATGCCCCCAGGGCATAACTGGGGGAACCCTTGCCCCAACCCTTGCCCTAAGGGCTGTAGGGAGGGGGGGGGTTCCATCCTCAAAAACCTAATTTCCAGAACTTAAAACTACGTTGAATAAAATGGTTGTCTCAAAATTTTGATTACATGTGTTTGGGGTAAAGGTGGCCGTGAGAGGGGGTTAGTTGCCCTCCAAGCACTTTCGAATACCGGTATGAAAAAGGGCACTAGCCCTTTGAATTTCCAATCGAATGAGCCTTTTTTGAAGTTTCTATGACAACGCCTTCTAAAAATACCTTATATGAACCCAGGGCATAATTTACAACCCTTGCCCTGAGGGCTCTAGGGGAGTTTCCTCCTCAAAAACATAATTTCTATCTGGAAATCAACTACGCTGAACAAAATGGCTATCTCAAAATTTTGATTGGATGCGTTTCGGGAAATATTGGGCGTGGAAGGGGTGTTAGTCACCTTTTGATCACTGTCGGCAAATAAAAAGGGCACAAGCCACTCCAATTTCCAATTGAATGAGCCCTTTTTGTTTTAAAAAGGGCACAAGCCACTCCAATTTCCAATTGAATGAGCCCTTTAAGTTTCTACGACAATTTTTTCGATACGAAGTGCCCTGCTCTAAAGGAAAAAATAATAAGTAATACATTGGTCAACATCGTTCTTATATGCACCAGGGCATAACTTAAAACCCTTGTCCTGAGGGTTGTGGGGGAATATCCTCCTCAAAAATATATTTTCTATCTGGAAATCAAGTACGCTGAACAAAATGGCTATCTCAAAATTTTGATTGGATGTGTTTGGGGAAATGAGGGGCGTGGTGGGGGGGGAGGGGGGCTAGTTGCCCTACAATCCCTTTTGACTATTAATAAGGGCACTAGCCACTCCAAGTTCCAATCGAATGAGCCCTTTTCAAAGTTTCTACGACGCCTCCTTGTCTCTGGTATGGAAAACAAAAAAAAAATAATTCATTGGGCGAAAATCGTTCTTTACTTAGGTAGCGTGATTGCGCTGCCTATGATAATTGTATTCGTTTTAAGTTTTAATATCGCTCTTTACTTTCATTTGAGGAAACTTATTTTTTATTTGATTTCTACTAAATTTTTATAGTTTACCCAGGGTTATGCGATGAAGGCAGCCCCCCCCCTCAAACCTCGCTCTTTAAGCAAAATTTAGTTTTTGAAAGTTTTTTAGTTTTTTCTTAAATTAGCTTTTAAATATATAATAAAATTTTGTTAAAAATAGTTCAAGAGTCGGATAAGAAAAACTCCGGTGTCAATACAACCCACCGGGCCTAGGGGAAGGGGTTCTAAGTTATGCCCTAGAGACATGTATGGCTATTATGAAAAGGATGCTCGTATAAACTTCATAGAGGGCTCATTTGACTGGAAATTGAAAGTAGTAGTTCACTTTTTTAAGAGCCAAGAGAGTTAAGGGCAACTACCCCCCCCCCTCGCGCTTTTTCCCCAAACCCATCCGCGACAAATTTTGAGATAGCCAGTCTTTTGGAAATTGTTCAAAATTAGATAACAAATACTCCGATGTCAACAAAAACCACCAGGGCTGGGGGGTAGAGGTTGTAAGTGTTGTCCCGGGGACGTATATGGTTCTTATGAAAGGGATGCTCGTATAGACTTACGATAGGGCTCATTTGGTTCGAAATTGAAAGTTCTAGTTTACTTTTGAAGAGTCAAAAGATATCCGAGGGCAACTAACACCCTCCACCCGGACACCCTTTTTTCCCCAACCCTATCCGATAAAATTTTTAAAATAGCCATTTAATTATAAATTGTTCAAAAGTCAGATAAGAAAAACTCCTGTGTCGACGCAACCCCCCAGGGCCCGGAGGCAAGTGTTGTAAGTAATACTCTGGGGGCATATATGGTTTTTATGGAAGAGATGCTCGTTAAACTTTGAAGAGGGTTCACTTGAATGGAAATTGAAAGTTCTCGTTCATTTTTAAGAGTCAAAAGAGATTGGAGGGCAAATATCCCCCTCCACGTCCTACATGCATCAGAAAAAATTCTGCGATAGACATGTTGTTAAAAATAGTTCAAAGTTCAGATATCAAAATTCAAAATCTTATGGAGGTCATGAGGCTGGATAAACCCATGTGATAAAAATTTGAGGTGGCTATTTTGTTAAAAGTAGTTCAAACATCATATATTAAAACTCCGGGGTCGACACAACCCCCCAGGGTCCAGGGACAGGCGCTTTATGTTATACTCTGGGGGTATAAATGGTTCTTATAGAAGGGATGCTCGTATAAACTACAGAGAGGGCTTATTTGATTGAAAATAGAAAGTTTTAGTTCCCTTTTAAAGAGTCAAAAGAGACCGAAGGGCAATTAGACTTCTCACGCCCTTTTTTCCCCAAACCCATCCGATAAAAATTTTGAGATAACCCTTTTTTTAGAAATAGTTCAAACATCAGATGATAAAAGCTCCGAGGTTGAAACAAAACTATTTCTTTACCTTGATGTTGTTACTTTGATACTACTTTTGATACTTTGACGAAAATTTGATTTTAAAAAAAAGTTTGATTTTGAAATAAGGAATTTTTAAAAACTTGAAACTTTTTGCAATCAAAAACAAACAAAAATTAATTAAAAAAAACTTTCTGGTAAAGAAGTTTTTCAAAGAAAAGCAAAGACCATTTTAAACTTAAGCTCAGCAGATACAAATACCTGTTAATATTCAAGCTCAAAACGATCAGAAATTACTATTGAAGAATAAATGAAACCCAAAACGAACGGAAATTAAACAAACAATCATACCAAAAAAACATACAACAAGTATTAATATAAATAAATAGATAGATCTTAAAGCGAATATTGCTTAGATTGAACATGAAAATCAAGCTTAAAATGAAAAAAAATACTTCGCTATTGAAGTAAAAATGAAACTTGGGGGGGCTGCCTTCATCGCATAACCCTGGGTAAACTATAAAAATTTAGTAGAAATCAAATAAGAAATAAGTTTCCTCCAATGAAAGTAAAGAGCGATATGAAAAATTAAAACGAATAGGATTATTATAGGCAGCGCAATCGCGCTGCCTAAGTAAAGAACGATGTTCGCCCAATGAATTATTTTTTTTTGTTTTCCATACCAGGGACAAGGAGGTGTCGTAGAAACTTCAAAAAGGGCTCATTCGATTGGAAATTGGAGTGGCTAGTGCCTTTTTTAATAGTCTAAAGTGATTGGAGGGCAACTAGCCCCCCCCTCCACGCCCATCATTTCCCCAAACACATCCAATCAAAACATATCTCATTTGATTGGAAATTGATAGTTCTAGTTCACTTTTTTAAGAGCCAAGAGAGTTAAGGGCAACTAGCCCCCCCCCTCGTCCGTTTTCCCCAAACCCATCCGCTACAAATTTTGAGATAGCCAGTTTTTTGGAAATTGTTCAAAAATTAGATAACAAAAACTCCGGTGTCAACACAAACCACCAGGGCTGGGGGGTAGAGGTTGTAAGTGTTGTCCCGGGGGCGTATATGGTTCTTATGAAAGGGATGCTCGTATAGACTTCCGAGAGGGCTCATTTGGTTCGAAATTGAAAGTTCTAGTTTAATTTTGAAGAGTCAAAATATACTCGAGGGCAACTAATCCCCTCCCTCCGTACACCCTGTTTTCCCCAACCCTATCAGATAAAATTTTTAAAATAGTCATTTCATCATAAATTGTTAAAGGTCAGATAAGAAAAACTCCTGTGTCGGCGCAACCCGCAGGGCCCGCAGGCAAGTGTTGTAAGTAATACTCTGGGGGCATATATGGTTTTTATGGAATGGATGCTCGTATAAACTTCGGAGAGGGTTCACTTGAATGGAAATTGAAAGTTCTCGTTCAGTTTCTAAGAGTCAAAAGAGATCGGAGGGCAAATATCCCCCCCTCCACTACCTACATTCATCAGATAAAATTGTGAGATAGACATGTTGTTAAAAACAGTTCAAAGTTCAGATATCAAAATTCAAAATCTTATAAAGGTCATGCGGCTGGTTAAACCCATGTGATAAAACTTTGAGGTGGCTATTTTGTTAAAAGTATGACCTTAAAATGGTCTTTACTTTTCTTTGAAAAACCTCTCTTCCGAAAAGTTTTTTTTAATTAATTTTTGTTCGTTTTAGTCTGTCGAAGTTTTCAAGTTCTTAAAAATTCCTTAATTTAAATTCAAACTTTTTTTTAAGTGAAATCTTTCCCAAAGAAAGAAAAGTGGTATCAAATTAAAAATATCAAAGGGAAAAAATGGGTTTGTGTCAACCTCTTTTGTTAAAAGTACTCTGGGGGTATATATGATTCTTATAGAAGGGATGCTCATATAAACTTCAGAGAGGGCTCATTTGATTGAAAATAGGAAGTTCTAGTTTACTTTTAAAGAGTCAAAAGAGATCGAAGGGCAATTAGCCTTCCCACGCCCTTTTTTCCCCAAACCCTTCCGATAAAAATTTTGAGATAGCCATTTTGTTAAAAATAGTTCATACATCAGATGACAAAAACTCCGAGGTTGACACAAACCCATTTCTTCACTTTGATATTGTTACTTTGATACCAGTTTTGATACTTTGATGAACATTTGATTTTCTTAAAAGAAAGATTGATTTTGAAATAAAAATTTTTTGAAAACTTGAAACTTTTTGCAATCAATGAACGAGTAAAAATTAATTAAAAAAAAACTTTCTGACATATAAGTTTTTCAAAGAAAAGTAAAGACCATTTTTAACTTATGCTCAGCAGATACAAATACCTGTTAAAATTCAAGCTGAAAACGATCAGAAATTACTATTGAAGAATAAATTAAACCCAACACGAACGGAAATTAAACAAACAATCATAGCAAAAAACATACTACAAGTAATAATATAAATGAATAGATAAATCTTTAAGCGAGTAATGCTTAGATTGAACATGAAAATCAAGCTTAAAATGAAAAAAAAATATTTTGCTATTGAAGTAAAAATGAAACTTAAAACGAACAGAAATTAAATAAACAATCAATGCAAACAAACATACCATAGATATTAATGTAAATGAATAAATAAATCTTGAAACGAGTGAAACTTAAATTGAGTACGCAAATCAAGCTTGAAGCGAACAAAAATCACTACAAACAAGAGTTTGCGTATCGCCTCCTTCCCTCACTGTAAAAGACTAAAACCTAATGCGTCATTGGCGCTTTACTGAAAACTATATGCGTATTGAACAGTCTTGGAAAGTATAAATAACATCAAATTGAATATTCGATGTATAATGATATTAATTGTGGAAAGATCCATCCGTTCAAGAATTTATTTCACTGTAATTTTATTTTTATTTCCAATGCAGTAAGAACTGGAAAAGAAAATATTTTGTAATATAATTCGTTTTCACTTAAGCACCAATGAAACAGTAGGCTTTTGGTTTTTATTTACAGTTAAAGAAGGGGGCAGTATCCAAACTCTTGTTTGTAGCGAAACTATATTCGTATTGAACAACTTTAGAAAGTAATAAATAAATTAAACTGAAATTTTCATGTGTAATGATATTAATAACTGAAAGCTCATCAGTTTAAAATTTTAATATAATTTTAATGTTTATTTTTAAGTGTTATTGACGCTTAACTGAAAACGAATTATATTACAAAAATTTTCTTTTCCAGTTCTTACTGCATTGGAAATAAAAATAAAATTACAGTGAAATAAATTCTTGAACGGACGGATCTTTCAACAATTATTATCATTATACATCAAATATTCAATTTGATGTTGTTTATAATTTCCAAGACTGTTCAAGACGCATATAGTTTTCAGTAAAGAGCCAATGAAGTAGTAGGTTTTAGACTTTTACAGTGAGAGAAGATGGCGATACCCAAACTCTTGTTCTTAGGGATTTTTTTTTTGTTTTAAGCTTGATTTGCATATTCAATTTAAGTTTCGCTCGTTTCAAGATTTATTTATTCATTTACAATAATATCTATTGCATGTTTGTTTGCATTGATTGTTTATTTAATTTCTGTTCCTTTTTAGTTTCATTTATACTTCAATAGCAAAATATTTTTTTTCATTTTAAGCTTGATTTTCATATTCAATCTAAGGATTACTTGCTTTAGATCAATTTATTCATTTACATTATTGCTTGTTGTATGTTTTTTCCAATGATTGTTTATTCAATTTCTGTTCGTTTTGGGCTTCATTTATTCTTTAATAGTAATTTTTGGTCGTTTTGAGCTTGAATTTTAACAGGTATTTGTATCTGCTGAGCTTAAGTTAAAAATGGCCTTTACTTTTCTTTGAAAAACTTATTTGTTGGAAAGTTTCTTTTAATTAATCCAACTTCAATCCCCTGACTGTTTCTCAAGTTGTCTGGAATACTCTGCCTGAGTCAGCTAAAAAGTGCCGTTCGTTTGAGTCTTTCAGAAAAATTGTGAAAACATTTTTGAATTCTGAATAATTTTATATACTAATTTGTCATTTAATTTTTTTAATGTCCCATGAGGTCGATGTTTCTGGTTCAAGCTAAAATTGTGTTTCTTATTGTTTATTGCGCATATCACTTTGCTCTGGCTTGGTTTCTAGAGTAGGCATGGTTTGGTTTGGTTTCTTAGGTAGTGAATGTGTATATGCTGATGTATTTGCTTTCATCGTAACCGTAAAATTCTAAGGCCTATTGCGTCAGTTAGCGTTTTATTGTAAACTATATGTGTCTTGAACAGTCCTTGAAAGGAACTAATAGAAATAAACTGAATATTTGATATACAATGATTATATGATGATTTTTTGTTAATTGCTGGAAAATCAGCTATTCAAGATTATATTTCAGTGTAATTTTTATTTTTAAATTCTGTATCGTATCAGATATTAAAATCGATCAGATGTCCGTCGTTCGACAAATTATGGAACGATAGATCGAATTTAAAGATGAACTCTACCAAATAGTTGTTGATTTCCTTCAGGTGTTTGACCTGATATGGTGCGAAGGAATCTGGCACAGCTTCCTTCACTACGGGATCCCTTATGAGATAGTCCAGATAATGAAGAGGCTGTATGACCAGTTTCAAGGCCAAGAAGTAACTGCTGATGGGTTTTCAGAAGAGTTTGTCTTTTCAACCTCTTTCTAAATGCCGTTCTGTCACTGATTCATTTGGAATATGATGCTCATATAAGAGGGCTGCTGATAGACAATCTTGCCTTTGCTGATGGTATTGATGGGCTAGCTAGCTCTTCACAAGAGCCACAGGCACAACATAATAAACTCTATGATGCTACTAAGCCATTCGGGATGGAGATAAATATCTGCAAGACCAGTCACAGTGACTACCAGACACGAACAAGACACCCATCCAATATCACCATAGGTGGGAGACAGGTTGAAACGGTTAACCACTTCTTTTACCTTGGTAGTCTACTCTCCTCTGATAATTGCAATAGCTCTGACATGAAATGTTGACTTACACGTGGTAGCTCAAGCTTTCAAAGACTAGTAAACCTCTGTAAAAGTAACCATCTATCCAACAAAATCAAAACGCACCTATTATACGGTTTTATAATTCCTATAGTCATGTCTGGATGTGAAACTTGGACACTGAATACCGATTACAAATGAAAACTTCTAAATTTCAAGATGAGATGCCTCTGATGCATCGAGAGAATCAAATACACCTACCGCAAGACAAATATGGAAGTACTCTAATTGCTCCAGTCCCCTGAAACCATTCTCAGTGCCATCAACAATCAGTAGCAGCGCTCATTTACCCTCATGAAGTGAATGAAGCCAAGCCGCCACTAGAACATCACACTTGAAAGATCTCTGTATGGTCTTCGTCTACGATGTAGATTCTTCGTCTATGACCTTTTTAATATCCTGCTCTGCTTGCGGAGAAGCTTTAAACTTAATACCCTCAGCCGTTCTTAAGATATTGCAGGTACACATTTTTTATAAGCTGGATGCACATTGTATCTTTTGATTTAGTTTAACATACCCGTCATCGTATCCCAAAATTTTATCTCAATACCCTTAGACTTTCCGAAAACAACCAGAATCCAACATCCCCCCTTTTCTAATGATAAATCCTGCATTTAAAATAGGACGAACTGTATTTAAAAAAGAACAAGGGGCGGAATCCTTGCCTGGGAGGCTGTGGAGGTCATTGCCTTCTCTGAGGCATGGTTGTCAGATCTTTTGACTGTCTTGAACAGAATCACTTTTTCAAAATGTTGATCAGTAATGCGTAATGGGGCCATATAAAAAGGCAAGGTGGACTGGTTGCTCTGCGATAGCTCTTTATCATTCCCTGAAGTTTTTAATTTAATTCCCTGAGACATTGCCGAAATGCCCTTCTGACAGCCAGCAGGCATACAGTTTGTTTTATCCTGTTCGGTGTTCCTACCAAAATCTGTGGGGAGCTATATAATCCGAATAGGCATAGTTATAGAATAGCATAGAACAACATGACAACTTCAAAATTTTGATTAAATGTTTTTGGATGGACATCAACTGAAAAGGGAATGGGAGGCTAGAGGCCCTCACACGAATTTTAATACTTCCCTCGACATTTCCTAAAAGTTTCAACTTAGTACTTTCAGCTATTCTTAAAATATTGCAGATCCTCCTATATGATATACTTGATGCACATAGTGCTTTTTAATTTAGTATAACATACCCCTCAATATTCTCTAGTGTTTTGTCTTAATACCACTTAGACTTTTTGGATACACACAGAATCGAATATACCCACTTTTAAAATAAGAAAACTTACATTTTAACAATGGGCAACTTGCATAACTTACTGGGGCTGGTTGGTTGTCAAACCTGGCGGGATAAATACTTGACCCTTGGGATATTTTGAACAAAATAGCTATCTGAAAATTTTGATCTGAGGCATTAGGAGAAGAATGGCATGGTTGGGAGGCTGATTGCTCTCCGATCACTTTTGACTTTTTAAAAAGGCACTAGAACTTTTGATTTTCAATCAAGTGAGCCCGCTCTAACATTTTTACGACCTTTCCATCCATAAAAATCTTATTGTTAAAATGGGCAACTTTTACAGCTTGCAGCCCTTGCCCCGGAGAATGGGGTAGGGATCGTCAGACCTGGAGGCATAGTTATTTTTACCATTGGACTATTTTGGAAAAACAAGACAACCTCATAGTTCTGATCAGATACATCATAGGCAGCGCAATAGCGCTGCCTAAGTAAAGAAGGATGTTGGCACAATGTATTATTTATTTATTTATTTTTTGGTTTTAGACCAGGGCACGTCGTATAGAAGGAGTTGTCGTAGAAACTTCAAAAGGGGCTCATTAGCCTAGAAATTGGAGCGGCTTGTGCCCTTTTTAATAGTCGAAAGTGATTGGAAGGCAACTAACACCCCTTCCACGCCCACCATTTTCCCAAACACATCCAATCAAAATTTTGAGATAGCCATTGTGTTCAGCGTAGGTGATTTCTAGGTGGAAGTTATGTTTTTGAGGAGGAAACTCCCCCACAGCACTCAGGGCACGGGTTGTAAGTTATGCCCTGGGGGCATGAAAGATATTTTTACAGAAAGCGTTGTCATAGAAACTTAAAAAAAGGCTCATTCGATTGGAAATTCAAAGGGATAGTGCCCTTTATAATAGTCGAAATATTATAAATAGTCGGCTTTTAGAAAGCATAGGGTTTAGAACCCTACTCAGGTTAATTTCTGCTCGTTTTGAGTTTGACTTATTTTAATTTCTATTTGTTTTGGGTTTCATTTATTTATTGATATTCATTGGTGGTAGTTGTATGCTTGGTAGATTATTTTATTATATTTTTGGTTTAATGGAGTTCTTTACTTTTTTTTTTAAAGACTTATTTTGTGCAATTTTTTTTATTAATTTCAGGAAAAGCCGTGTAAAATGGCTACTGATGAAGTAAAATCATGCCAAAAAGCTTAGGAAATAGGATAGGCGTGTTAAATTTCAGTAGCCATCTGATATTGCCTAGGAATAAAGGATGTTTCACCCTCCCGTATCAAACAGTTAGCTTATGGCTCTTGTACTTCTGCCCAAGGGAGATCGGTGAATGATAAATCAATAGATAGTGAAATCATTACATGGACAATACCTTAGGCGGGTAAAAGAGGGTTAATGTTTTGCTTAAGTATAATTAACATTTTATTAACAGGGTTCAAAGGTTTGCTGTTATATTCATTTATAAAAAAAAGTAAAAGCTGTTTAAGAAAGTTAATTATAAGACGTTGTTTACAATTCTTTGATTTGAATTATCCAGCCTATAGACATTAAACTTTGCTTCCAAAGAGACAAGGAAAATTAAAATGCAAACAAAATATCAATTTGACTTTATCATATATTAAATTTATTTGTTGACATCTGTATTAGGTAATTAAAGACTTTGATTGTCTTAGGTTATTGCTGAGTGGGCAATCTAATTAATAAATGATAATGCCAATATAGACTCAGAGCAAACAATCGAGAATGATCTATCAAAATTTGATAATTCACGTGAAGTCTATTGACTATAAACCTACTCTTTGATTCTTCTTATCGGAAGTCTTCCAAATTTCACAAACGATCCTGGGTCACGGAACAGACGATTCCAATCTATAGGGGATCCCATCGGCGGCCATGATGACTAAAGCCGCCAATCGGTTTTAAATTTGCTTTAGTTATATGAAGTCAGGGTAATTGTGTATTATATGCTACTCACTCAAATTTGCGCTGTGTAAAACTCATGAACAAACCGGTTTCCTCGTTAGTTTCTTCGTTACTTTAGAAACGGATTTGGGCTATATATTTGCATATTAGGAAGGGGGGTAGAGTATAGTGGGTCTGCATGCAAAATGTGTTAGGTACAATTATTCCGCATATTATGAAGTAAGAATGGTTTTCTGACTTCAAACTGTCCAAATACTTCACTTACTTTACCCCCACCCCCACCCCCTAAGGTGCAGATATATAATCCAAGTTATATACTTCCCGTCTATTCTGTCACTTCTCTTTGTCTTGTCTCATGCTAAGCTGAAATAAACTAACGAAAAAAAAGGTTTGTTCTCAAGTTTTACACAGCGTAAACTTGAGTGAGTGGCGTATAATACACAAGTACTGAAGTCAGAACTGAATCCTGATGCCATCGCATTTCAAACAGTTCGTGGTAACGAACTGTAAGTAAGGAGCGACCCTGCTCAATGGTAACTGAAACTCTAGAAAACGGGTTTTTGATACCAATAGATATATCAAAAGAATCAGATTTCAATGCTGATTTCAAATATATAACTTTCATCAAGTTTAGAGCTACTCATCAAAAGTTACACGCCTGAGAAAATTTGGCTGATTTTCAAAAAAAGGGAGAAACACCCCCTAAAAGTTAAAGAATCTTAATGAAAATCACACCATCAGATTCAGCGTATCAGAGAACCCTGCTGTAGAGGTTTCAAGCTCCTATCTACAAAAATGTGGGTTTTTGTATTTTCTGTCAGAAGAGAGATCACGAATGCATGTCTATTTATTTGTTTGTTTATTGATTTATTTGTTTGTTTGTTTTTTTTCCCCTGGGGTGATCGTATTGACCCAGTGGTCCTAGAATATCGTGGGAGGGCTCATTCGAATGGAAATTAAAAGTTGTAGTTCGCTTTTCAATTGACAAAAAAAAATGGAGGGCAACTAGGCCCCCTCCCACGTTTAATTTTTTACCAAAGTCACCCGATCAAAACTTTGAGATAGCCATTTTGTTCAGCATGGTCGAAAATATGATAAATATGTCTTTTGGGATGACTTAATCCCCCGAAGTACCCAGAGGGAGGTCTAAAAGATATGAACTTTACCCAATGTTAACATATAGTATTGGTTATTCGGAAGTATACAGAAGTTTTCAGGAGGTTTTTTTCTGCTAGTGGGAGGGAAGGGTGGGTCGGGGGTTATGTTGGACGATCTGTTCATGAAGGAAGTTTTCATGGGGGAAGGGAAATCGCCAGGAAGGGGGCGCCGGACTTGCCAGCATTATTTATTGGTTATTGGGAAGTATACAACCATTTTCAGGAGGGATTTTTTCTGGAGGGGGGCTAGAGGAGGGAGTTACTCTGGAGAATATTTCCGTGGAGGATGTTTCTTTGGGGTAAGGGACATTTCTATGAAGGGGGCGCCGGATTTCCAAGCATTATTTAAAAAACGATCAGAAAGTAAATAAAAAAAAACCAAGTTTTTTCAACTGAAATGTAAGAAGGAATATTAGAACTTAAAACGAACAGAAATTATAACGTATGTGAGGGGGTTCTCCCCCAAGTCAATACCTCGCGCTTTACGCTACAGTTTTTTTTTTTTTCTTTAAAAATATCGATCTAATCTAATTAAAAGGTCGTTTTGTTTCAGGGGGTTGTGAATAAAATTTTTTTTTAACTTTTAACGTAAAGAGCGTGGTATTGACTAAGGGCAGAACCCCCTCATATACGTAATAACATATACGTAATAAAAAAAACAATAAAAAAACAAGCGATACGGCTCAATAGTAATCGAAACTTTTAAAAACGGAATTTTGATGTCAATAAATGTATCAAAAGAATGTGTTTATAATGCTGATTCTAAATATATAAATTTAATTAAGTTTAGTATTACTCATCAAAGGCAACAAGCCTGAGGAAATTTACTCGATTTTTTAAAGAGGGGGGAAACATCCCCTACAAGTGAAAGAATTTTAATGAAAATCACAACGTCAGATTCAGCGTATCAGAAAACCCTATTACATAGGTTTCAAGCTCATATCTGCAAAAATCTGCAACTTTGAATTTTTGCCAGAAGAAAAATATACGAATATAGAAGTTAGTTACGTAAGTTAATTTGTAAAGACATTCATTTAGCAAAAGAAAAGTAAAATTTTTATGCAAATAAAAGCTGCATTAACTAAAAAACGATCAGAAATTAAATAAAAAAAACAAGTTTTTTAAACTGAAAGTAAGGAGCGACATTAAAACTTAAAACGAACAGAAATTATTCCGTATATGAAAGGGGCTGTCCCCTCCTCAACGCCTCGCTCTTTATTCCGTATATGAAAGGGGCTGTCCCCTCCTCAACGCCTCGCTCTTTACGCTAAAGTTTTTTATTTTTTTAAAAAAAACAATTTTAGACAGAGTCAAAATTTAGCGTAAAGAGCGAGGCGTTGAGGAGGGGACAGCCCCTTTCAAATACGGAATAAAGAGCGAGGCGTTGAGGAGGGGACAGCCCCTTTCATATACGGAATAATTTCTGTTCGTTTTAAGTTTTAATGTCGCTCCTTACTTTCAGTTTAAAAAACTTGTTTTTTTTATTTAATCCTCTAGTTAGGGACAGCCTATAAACGTTGTTAAGACAACAGTACCCAATGGTCTATGACAGGTTTACCCGAACGACGGAAGATGATGGGGACGGGTGAAGACGGGAATGTCGTATTTCTGCTTGCATTGTTGTCCGATGGTGTCATTTGCCAGTCATGACGGAGATTCATTCTGCGAATGAAAGAAATGAACGAAAAATCCTATGAGAATATGAGAATGTATTAAATGAAAATTAAACTTTTATATAAATAACAGGCAACACTATAGCGTTGCCTATAGTTAAAGTCAAAAGGTTTCAGTGTTTTTTTTTTTTTTTTTTTTTCAAGAGGCACTTCGTATAAACTTTATAGGAGACTCACTCGATTGGAAAACGGAAGTTCTAGTGCCCTTTTTAAGAGCCAAAAGCAATCGGAGGGCAGCTAGCCACCCTCCTTCCCCGCTTTCTTTTTCCCAAATGGGTCCGATCAAAATTTTTCAAAATAGTCCAAAGATCAAATAACAAAACTCCAGAGTCGACAAAACCTCCCAGTGCCTTCCAACTTTGCATAAGAAAAAGTTTATCAAAGAAAAGTAAATATCCATATTAAACTTAAGACCAACAGAAATAAGTTCCTAAGATAATACAGTTAAACAATTCAATAGTTAACTAATAAATTATAAGTAGTAATAGTATAATAGATTGAAAAGGGACACGAAAAAGGACAAGAAAACCCTCTATATATTAAGAAGGGACATTGGAATTGCGCAAGAAAAACCCATGGCTATGTCATTAAACTTACACGTGAATATTCTAAAAGTTGGCACACTATAATGCATGTTATGAAACTAAAGACAAGGTTTTTTAAACTTGGCAAGGTATAATGTGGTCAAGCATGTTTTGTGAGTATGGTCATAATTATATAATTTAAGCAGACATGTTTTTTTTTGTTATTAATAAGAATGTACGTCGTGAGTTCACGTGCACATTATTAAAAAACTAGTATGATATAAAGTAGTCAAACATGTTTTGGGAGCATGCACGAAATTATGTAACTCAACCACAGTGGTTTTCGAGGTAACATCCGTTTTTATTCGTCCTTGAAATTCCGTATAAAATGTTGATGCACTACAATTTAATTTTCATTTTATTTTAACATATCGAACATAGTACACTTAATTTTATTAACTTTGAAACAATGGATATTTCTATTTTCAATGTGAGTATAGTTTTCTTAATGTATTTCCAGATAAGAAGCATTTTACCAGTAAATTGAAATTTCAGGGGGACTTAGCCCCCCTCCTCCCTCCAACAACACAAACCTTAAACTACTATGAGTATAATCGATAGAAAAGGCAAAGCACGCTTTTTTCTATTATGTAAAACAAAACCCCCCATTTCCATTGCTTTGTTACGAGCATAATTCTGTAGTTTTACATATCTCGTTCAAAAATATCCTTTTCCCATCGTCCATCTAAAATGTGCTGTCTTTTTCCGGGCTAAATAAAGCCATCTGTGTCTTATCATGTTAGCAAGAGTGACAATTTCAAAACAACATTGGAATGCATCTTATCGGGATTAAGAAAACAAAAAGATGGAAATGTGTGATTCAAGACTCGTTGACATGAGTTTTTTTTTGGCCAAATTAGACGAGATGTAATTTGATGAAAGCAAAAGGGTTTAACAGATGATTAAGAGGCTTTTATAAAAATATCAGACAGGGAAGGGGGCAATGAAACGATTATAAACCGGACAGTGTAAGGTGAAAACCCAAACCCTATCTTCGACTTACCGGAACAGGGGGAGGGGTGAGTTATGCGTGGAGACATGTATATCCTTTGGAAAAAAAACTAATTTGGTAATTCCGACACACACCACTGAAGTTTAGTTGCGGGTTAGTTATTAATATGGTTGAAGATTTCTTAGATCTATATTTTAAATCATTGTATTGGATTTGATGCAGTGGGAGGGGAGAAAGAGGGGGATTCTTTGTACAGACTAATTTTTTCTTCTGTAAAAAAGGGGGATCGTTTTTTTTTCCATACTAAATTTTGTCTTCTTTTTTAAGGAAGAGGATTCCTACAATTACCCCCCTCCAGAAAAGAGACCAAGACGGAATGCTACCACATCAATGCAAGCTACACGGCCATCCATTACAAGTTCTCTGGACCAACCAGGACCCTCTCATACCAGTGCCAGCTCTGCACAGACCACTATGCAACCTGGTAGAAAATTCAAGAGGGAATGGATGCTTTCTCATAATGCATCGGTCTTGTCTGCTCAAGATCGGGAGAAGGCCACCCTTCATACTTTGCCAGGGACTTCAGATGTACAAGTGCAGTCTGAATTTGTAAGTGTATATATTTTACCTCTAACTTATACATGAATATTTACTTAAAAATGCTAGGAGGAACTGGGTTTTGTTGGATGGTATGGAAAAATGGTACGTGTTAAATATTCGGGAAACATACGAGTAGAAAAATGCTTCACTACAGATAAGGCTATTGTGTTTTTCTGAACTTTCTGAGGGAGGAGGGGGTAACTTTTTAGTTTTAAAAATTAGTTTACGAGTAGAAAAATGCTTCACTGCAGATAAGGCTATTGTGTTTTTTTCTGAACTTTCTGAGGGAGGAGGGGTAACGTAGAAAAATGCTTCACTAGAGATAAGGCTATTGTGTTTTTTTCTGAACTTTCTGAGGGAGGTGGGTGGGGCTAACTATTTAGTTTAAGAAATTAGTTTACGAGTAGAAAAATGCTTCACTACAGATAAGGCTATTGTGTTTTCTGAACTTGCTGAGGGAGGAGGGGGTAACTATTTATTTTAAAAATTAGTTTACGAGTAGAAAAATGCTTCACTACAGATAAGGCTATTGTGTTTTTTTCTGAACTTTCTGAGGGAGGAGGGCGGTGGTAACTATTTAGTTTAAAAATTAGTTTACGAGTAGAAAAATGCTTCACTACAGATAAGGCTATTGTGTTTTTCTGAACTTTTTGAGGGAGGAGGGCGATGGTAACTATTTAGTTTCAAAATTAGTTTACGAGTAGAAAAATGCTTCACTACAGATAAGGCTATTGTGTTTTTTTCTGAACTTTCTGACGGAGGTGGGTGGGGGTAACTATTTAGTTTAATAAATTAGTTTACGAGTAGAAAAATGCTTCACTACAGATAAGGATTTTGTGTTTTATTTTCTGAACTTTCTGAGGGAGGTGGGTGGGGGTAACTATTTAGTTTAAGAAATTAGTTTACGAGTAGAAAAATGCTTCACTACAGATATGGCTATTGTGTTTTTTTTTCTGAACTTTCTGAGGGAGAAGGGCGGGGGGGGGGTAACTATTTAGTTTAAGAAATTAGTTTACGACTAGAAAAATGCTTCACTACAGATAAGGCTATTGTGTTTTTTTCTGAACTTTCTGAGGGAGGAGGGCGGGGGAAACGATTTAGTTTAAGAAATTAGTTTACGAGTAGAAAAATGCTTCACTACAGATAAGGCTATTGTGTTTTTTTTATGAGCCTTCTGAGGGAGGAGGGCGGGGGTAACTATTTAGTTTAAAAATTAGTTTACGAGTAGAAAAATGCTTCACTACAGATAAGGCTATTGTGTTTTTCTGAACTTTTTGAGGGAGGAGGACGATGGTAACTATTTAGTTTCAAAATTAGTTTACGAGTAGAAAAATGCTTCACTACAGATAAGGCTATTGTGTTTTTCTGAACTTTCTGTGGGAGGAGGGGAAGGGGGTAACTATTTAGTTTAAAAAAATAGTTTACGAGTAGAAAAATACTTCACTACAGATAAGGCTATTGTGTTTTTTTCTGAACTTTCTGAAGGAGGAGGGCGGGGGTAACTTTTTAGTTTTAAAAAATAGTTTACGAGTAGAAAAATGCTCCACTACAGATAAAGCTATTGTGTTTTTCTGAACTTTCTGAGGGAGGGGGAGGACGATGGTAACTATTTAGTTTAAGAAATTAGTTTACTAGTAGAAAAATGCTTCACTACAGATAAGGCTATTGTGTTTTTCTGAACTTTCTAGGGCGGGGGGTATGTATTTAGTTTAAATAATTCTAGGAGGAGGAATTGAGTTTTATGGGGGGCTGGTGTGGAACAATGGTACATGTTAAATATTCAGGTAAACACACGACTAGAAATGAACGTGATTTTTCAACTTTATGAAATAATGCTTATTTCACATAGAAAATAAAACCTTTGTTCTATAGATTAATGATATAGCACCGCCATTGAGTGATGAGACATCAGCATTTACTAGACTAATTCTATCACCACCAGTGGAGTTCAGAGATGAACCTTCATTAGTTCTAGAGAATATGGAGTGGCATAGAGGTTTTCTTAATGATGTTTTTGGGGACATGGCTAGCCTAGACGACTTAACTTGTGACATTGACATGTTGGAGGACCCGGAGTGGGCAGATAGATTTATGCGTGAGCATTTAGGAGGTGTTACTAGTGCATCTGAACCGGGTCCTCATAAAGAAATTTCAAAACAGGACAATACAGGCTGGCTCGATCAATTGTCCCCAAACACCTTGGAATATGTGCTATCAGGCTTAGGGGACCTCATGCCACCTCCAACCAATGTAATTGAACAGACTGGGAGTGGTAGTGTTATTGACTATTCTATGTCACCCCCCACCATTCCACTTAATGATATAGCTAGTACTAGTAGTAGTAGTAATACAACAACAACAACAACACAAGTATCCCCTCTTCCAGATTTTTTTCTGTCCAACTCTGCCTTGCACCACACAAAAGTCTACAGCGCCAAATTCGGTGATCCCTTCAACTCTCTAGTGTCGGGGGATATAATAACAGATCCATCGGCCATTACACATTTATATACTAATAAGATTCGAGCCATTCTTGAACAACAGATGGGGGTGTGGGGAGTGGGGGTCAGTTTAAAAGCATCAATAGCACTAAAAATATTTTTTTTAAATGAAAATGTGGTTAGGATGTATTAGAAATACTTGCACACAGAAATGTTGGCAATTCACCCGCATTTATCAAATTATGGGGAGGTTTTTCTAAATTGGGCTAATAGTATTCAAAGTAAGTGGGAAATTTATAACGAGGGGGGTAGTGGATCTGTGGATTTATTTATTGAAAGTTTAAATGTTATTATTTGTAGATTCAAAAAGGATTTTATTGTAAGAGGTGGGCATAGGGAGAGGGGTATTGAATTAAAATATCATTCAGATTTAGAGGGATGTAGGGGGATACAACGAATCTATTTCGATAAGAGGTTAAAGTGTTTCAAGTATGCATTTTTAATTGCCGCATACAGACCTCTGCGCGAAGATGTATCTATGAAAAAATTGGATGAAATGGCAGTTAATGGTAGAGAAGGTTCAAAGTTCCCCAAAGTAGATTTTAATTGTTTAAATGGTCAATTTCCCGTGACACTAAAAGGAATAGATATTTTCGAGCGGGCTAATGCAGATTAAAAGATTGGTGTCACGGTGTTACAGTATGAAACGAGGGAATTTGAGGAGGGCCAGCGTTCCAATAAGAAGGGTGTATTATTTCCAGTGCGGGCTCCTTCAATTGAATCAGTAGAACATTGGGTGTGGCTTCTATACACCCCACCCACAGACTCCAATTCAATTGGTCATTTCAATCCAATTACAGATTTTAGTAGGGTTCTAAGTGAGGGTAAAAAGCGGAAAGGTGTGTGTTATTACTGTCCAAAATGTCTCTCAAGATTTCGCTCTGATTTAAAGTTAAAGCATCGCATGAAACACTGTAAACGTCATAGATACAAGACTGTGGAGACGGTAAGTGGACATGGACCGATCTTACGTTTTAAAAAATTTCGAAACATGCTCCTGCAGAACAATAAGATCGCCTTAGACTGCAAAGCTAATCTCACAGATGTATGCTATCTGTCAAATTCAAATCGTGTTAAAATACATGAAGCCATAGGGGTCTCTTACGCTCATGCGCAACTCGATTCCAATAATACCATGCAAGTGCTGGATGTAGTTGAGATGTTGGGTGACGGTCAAGACTGCATGCGCTTGTCATTTGCCAGTCTAATCAAAATAGTGAACGGTGCAATTTTGCACCTTCATTACATAAAATATCCTATGCTCTTATCACCAGATAATATAGCGGCCATTAAAAATCATAAAATGTGTTGGATTTGCAAGGGGGAATTTGACGATGGTGATGGGAATGGGGGGAGGAGGAAGGTGATCGATCATGATCATTTGTGGCAGGAAATTACATCGGGAGGGAGTAACTTTAGGGGGGTAGCCCATCAGTCGTGCAATTTAAACGTTATACAGCAATATTTCGTACCTGTTTTTATACACAATTCCAATTACGACTTAAAGTTTGTTCTACCGGCGTTGGCCCGCATTGCCAAGGGTGGAGTTGTAGATGACGCATGGATAGATGGTTCTTTTTCATATAATATCATACCAAAATCATTGGAGAAGCTACTGCTACTAGAATTCATGTGGAAAACAGTTGACAAGGGTAACACGTGCCTGAATAAAATCCGCTTTTTAGACTCTTTCAGTTTCTTCCCCAAGTCTTTAAGTCAATTGATTCAGGTAAAGAAAAGTGACAATTTTGATCTTCCCCCTCCTCAAACAGCGCGGCCCCGATGATGAAATATGTGATTTATTAACGTGTAAGGGTATATATCCATATGATTATTACAACTCTGGCTCGAGGCTAGATGAGGTGTCACTACCGCGCATTGAAGCTTTTTACAATTCTCTTCCTGAGAGTGAGTGCACCACTAGTGACTACGAATTTGCTAAGAGGGTTTGGGCAAAGGGCGGATGTAAAAAAGGGTGGGATTATTGTAAACTATACTTGACCAGTGACGTACTCACTCTTCTGTACATTGTGTGCAAAAATACATATACATTTTATGGGGAATTTGAGTTGGATTTCGGTTATTATTTTTCCACTTCTCATCTGGTGATGGACTTGATAATTAAAATCAGCAATGAGGAAATAGGTGGGATTGCCGATGTGGATCAGCATCTGTTTGTAGAAAGATCAATAAGGGGTGGGTATGTTTTTCACGGGGATCGTATCATGAAAACTGATCCGACCGGACAGCGCCCCGATGGAAAGTTGGACGAAGTTTTTTTGGATAGGAACTCCCTTTACCCATCGGAAATGCCTCAATGCTATTTGCCGTGTGGCAATTATAAATGGCTTAAAAATCTATGTACTTTAAATTTCCCTAACATTGCCAGTGTTGAGGAGAATGGGGCATAGGGATGGTTTTTTTAAATTGACGGTGAAATACCCATGGAAATCCATGACTCGGTAAAAGACTTTGTTTTTCTGTGCATAAATAGACCGGTGGGTAGGGACTCTCTGAGCACCTACAATTTATCTTTAGTAGAGGACGGGAGTATGCACTGGGTACCTTCAAAACAAAGTCTAATTGCCGACCTCAACCCGAAACAGAATATCGTTGTTCATCACGTGCTACTGAAATGGATGGTGTCCAATCGTTTCAAGGTCACAAAGATTCATATAGCCCTCCAATTTGATCAAAAGCCTTTCATGAAAACGTTTATTGACACCTTTGTCAGTAAGCGTTCACAAGCGAAAACGAGTTGAAAAAGAAGTGTATAAACTCATTTTGAACTCAGCTTTCGGTAAAAAGTGCGAGAGCGTACGAAACAGAATTCGATGTGACATTGTAACCAACCCCAAAGATTGTGCTCGAATCATTGCGGATCCAAACTTCACATCGTTCACAATCATAGACTCTGATATGGTGCTCCTACACCGTAAGAAAAGAAACATTGTATTAAATAAAAATATTGCAGGCGGAAGTGCAATAACTGAAATATCCAAGAAACTCATGCTTTCATTTTATTATAATGTATGCAAGGTACAGTGGCCGATTGAGGGACAAGTTCAAGTGTATTACGGGGACACTGATTCACTCCTGTTAAAAGTCAAAACTGAGAATCTATTGAATGATTTGGAAAATGGCGAGTACATTAGCTCACGAATGGACTACACTAATTGGGACGAATCTCTCTACCCAGAGCTAGTGAAACGCCAGGCCCCAAATCAATTGTTAATACTAAAATCTGAAACGGTTAGTGATCTGATATCCAGTGGTGTGTTTCCTGGGCCGAAGGTATACTGTGTGGAAACGCACAGCAAGAATAACAAACAAGTTTGCAAGGGGGTACCTACACACTTTGTAAAAAATAATTTCAACATGAGTGTGTATAGAAACTGTGTGGAACGTAGTTTAGTGCCAAGAGCAAAAGTCATGGCGATTCGCTCTTTACAATTTAAAAGCTACACAGTTAGAGTTGAGAAAAACTCCTTGTCTGCAATATCGTACAATGTATATTTAATTGTGTTTGTTTTTAAGTTACTACCACAGATTATTTTTTTAATTTACTAACGTTTTTATTTTATGTATTACAGAACACAACTATGTCTATAAAAATGAACATATATTCATGAAAAAAAAAGTATAAATTGGGTGGGAGGTTTTTTTTACTAATGGGGTGTTTTTTAATTCTTTTTCTATATCATAAACAATTTTCAATGTGTGTGTGTGTGTGTGTGTGTGTTTGTGTGCAAGGCAGATCAATTTCCACTATTTAATGCCCCCCCCCAGCCCGGGCCCCCGCTTCCCGGCCCGCGGCGCTACCCACGGCGCTATCCGCGGCGCTACCCGCGGCGCTACCCGCAGCGCTACCCGCGGCGCTACCCACGGAGCTACCCGCGGCGCTTCCCGTGGCACGTCCCGGCCCGCCGCAGTGGGCCCCCTGGCCGCCGCAGTTGCTGCCCCTGGGGGGGTGGGGGGGATCCCGAAATTTAAAATACTGTAAATAAAAGTGTTTGATATTATTTCAAGTGCTTTATTCTAATAAATGTTGTATTTTTTCTATAAATAAAAAAAGTGCATCTATGTGAGTGTTTTTTCTCTGTGCCTATGTAAATGTTGTATTTTTATTATAAATAAATTTAAAAAAAAATGTATTTTTTCATGTTTAATATGCTTTCATGTTCAATGTAGTATTTTTTAAGTATTGTTACTTTTTTATGCATATAATAAAAGAAAATATGATTCTTTATTCGTCTTCTTCTTATTATTCTTGAACGGAGTAGTAGTAGTAGGGAAATTATTTAGTAATTACACATCCATCGTCTACAGTTAGTTTTCTAGGAGAAATGTTGAAGGGAGCGTGTATCAATTTAAAACACCATTCAGATCGTTTCTGTGTGGGCCCTCAATGTCAGGCAAAACAACACTCTTAACTAAAATATTTAAAAATTCCGATAACATGTTTGTGGAAAAGCCGAAAAAAATCTACTATTGTTACAGTATTTGGCAGGAGTCATACGATAAAATAAAAGCAATTACCACGACGGGATTGGTGCAGATACAATTCATACATTGACTTCATGCTTTCACCCTTATTGAATCAATCTCTTGGCTGAACGTTGACAATTTAGCTTAATCTATTCAATATTAGTCCCGGAAAAAGCTACAATTATTCACCGTTCGCTCTCATCGTGAATAGATTTCCATTACTCTGATTCTAAACAACCTCTTTCATCAGAGCAAATGTATGCGAACACTTGCATTGAACTGAACCTACTATATCATCTACAGAGTTGTTCGTGATTCTAGCTCGCTAATAACTCTCAATAAACAAATCTATCCAGGTGCCCCCAAATTTCTGCTCTCAGCATACAATCAGGAAACTAATAAGCCCTACGGTTATATCCTATTGGATCTTAATCAAAATACACCCGAGGATCTGCGTGTAGTCACAGATATTTTTGACAATGAAATTACAGTATATCTCCCCGTGAACACTAAAAAGACCTGTTAGTTGCTATCATGACACTGAAGAAACTACATGAAAATAGACATATGTTTTAAGTTCTAAGCACTTCAAAACCCCCGCTTAGGATAGCCATACTCAAACATGGTATTGAAAATGATTTCATTAATCTAATATCTGAACCTTGTTTAAATTTGACCTAGGGCAATGTTCAACTGCCAGAAGTAGTTAAGCAACAGGCAAAGCAACATCGTTCCATTGAACGTGCATCGGCCTCTAAAAACAAAGGAACGACTTTTGAAAGGAAACGGCTTCTTCAGGCGGGCGGTAGCTTTTTCACACTTTTACTGCCAATAATTGTAGGACTTGTAAACAGTTTTCTCTAGAGAATGGCAAAACCCTATAAATTGACTCCAATAGAACTCGCTCTCTCATCCGTGGAACACTTTGAGAACAATCTGAGTAAATTCATTGACAATGAGAATATTGAGGATGATAAAAAACTGCTTTTACTTCAAGATGCACTTCGTCGAGTGGACAAACATAAGTCCTATCTTTTGAAGCCCACTGCTGGTATTGATTACAAAAAAAGAATCATCTCCTCAGGATTCTGCTGCTGCAGCTGGAACATAATTAAAGAACGAGGGTCTAGGTTCTATTGTATTGAAAATCGTAAATCTAATGCCCCAATAATATCGTGAAAAAATAACACGACTCCTAAGCTATCTCATGGAAAGTGGTCAAGATCATATTCAACTTGAGAGCAATGGGAAAGGGATTATAATTCAGGGCAAGAGCTATAATCTACTTGATTTAATCTATGATCTGGTTACAAATCGTAAAGGACTATTATCATTTGACACTCATCTATACAACTTTCTAAATACACTAAACTTCCCCAAAAGTCTTATTAGCAACAGACAAATTCTAAAAAAATTAAATGAACATGCATCATCATCATCATCGACACCATTAAAACATGAAGAAGAATCGTATTATATAGAAGAAGAAGAAGATTTTAAATCAATCTTGGAAAATACTAGCACATCTAGTGAAAACTTGACAATGGTGGCGAGGAAAAAGCGAAAACGTATCATGTCACCAACCACAACTAGTATACCACAGGGTAGAAGAGGTTGGACAACGTGTTTTTGCTCAAAATGGTTGAAGTTCTGAAAGATGTTTATGGAAATATTGGTGAGGCGGGGAGTTTAAGTTCCCCCACCACTCTTTCCAAAGTCACTGGTGTTCACACTAAAAGTGTACAAGACTATCTACAAAATGAATCAAGTTACACTCTGCATAGAAGTCATAGACTTCGTGCCAATCAATATCGAAAAACCAAAGCCTTTTACCCATTGCATATAATGCAAGCAGATCTCCTGACTCTAGATGAGATTCAACGACGTCACAATACAAGTACATTCTACTTGGAATCAGTGTTTATAGTCGTTATGCATATGCAAATCCATTGCGATGAAAGAAAAGCATTGAAGTTGCTCAGGCCATTGAAAGTATTCTTGAAAAGGATTCGTATAAAAAAATTCAAACGGATCGCGGTAGTGAATTTGTTAATCTTCATGTTGCAAAAGTACTAGAGAAATATTGTACACTGCTCTATCATATTCAGAGTCCTATAAAGGCTGCAATGGCCGAACGATTGATAATAACTATTCGACTTTTAATTTCAAGATATTGTACATTGAAAAATTCACCGGCTTTTATTCATGATTTAGATAAAAACATGTTGATTTATAATCAACGACCTCATCGATCATTGTCCAACTATACGCCAACGGAACTTCATCATTCTTATCATGATACAATTGACACCTTTCTTAAACAATATTCCAATGAATTAATTGTCAAGAAGAAAAATAAATTCAATATTGGTGATAATGTTCGAATTAATATAACAACTATTGTTTCTGAAAAGGGGAATTACTTGTGGTCCACAAAACTTTTTAAAGCGGCAAAAACCCTAGACATTAAACCTATAGCTTATCATCTGTGTGATAACAAAGATGAAAAGATTCTCGACGGCTTCTATGACTATGAACTACAAACATTTAAGAATAATAGCGGAAGCTATAAAATTGAAAAGATATTAAAGACATATACTCACAGGGGTAAGAAACAGATACTTTTTCGGTGGCTAGGATACAACTCTGATTTTGACTCTTGGATTGGTGTTGAAGATATTGACAATGCCCAATGATTTCTATGTAACTTTCATGTTCAACGTTTCCGATCCTCTCTACAACGACTTGAATAAGACAAGTGATTTTTGGACAAAACTCTCCCCCGCCATCAAATTTGACGGTGGGTATGAAGTGGCTCTTGTCTACTGTATTCTCAAGAATACTTAAGACATCCGGAGAAAGGATCATGTGTATGATGTAAAACTTATACCATTTAATTGGATACTCTTTTTTGACTGTGAATGGGTTGAAGCACCTAAAACCAGCGAATATCCATATGCCAAATTGAAATATATTGAATACGATAATATGACAAATTTGTGTCGTTCAATCAATAGAAAAATATCATATCGTCGGAATGGTACATTCCTTTTTAATTTTTAATTAGAACACGATAGGATTTACATTACCTCGCCTGTTGACACTGAAATAATTATTCTCAATGATAATCTGAGAGACGTTCTTGGCTTTAAACAGAATATGATCAATGGGAAAAATGCTGGCACCGTTTATGGGATGGATCAAGTAATTTTTGCTGATTATCTACCTGGTTTCGCCTCAGACTCTTGCATATTTCTCTATGCATCCTTTGTGGAAACATCGAGAGCTGGCAATTCAAATATCCCCCTCCTACTTTTTCTTTAACGAAAAACCACTCATGAACTTGTTCATCACTATAATATAAAGCATCTTCAGTATGTTCCTGTAAACACTTCGTATTTGGAACTCTGTCAGTTAACACTAAGAAGTGAATTGGGTGATCCTCTAGCAATAACAAAAGGCTTAGCAGTGATTACATGTCATTTTCGACCCATTGTTGGCGATAGCACAATCACCTAAAATGAACAATAGGAGAATTCCATTTCTCTGCCCCGATATCGATTGCTATGTTGGTGCTTTGAGTCCACGTCAAATAGACAATGGATTGGACTACTACAAGGATCGTACTACAATGTCTGGCTATGGTCTTGGTAGCTGGTTTGCTAGACTATTTCGTTCTGCACTACCCCTTGCCAGAAAATATCTTGTACCAGCTGCATCAAATTTTTCTGCCTCAACACTACAGGACTGGTGGTCGGGCAAGAATTTCAAGGAGAGTGTTAAGGAAAATATTAGATCTTCAGCAAGAGCCGTTGGTGAGCAACTAAAATCTCGACAAAAGGGGGAGGGATTGAAAAGGATGCGTGCGCGTCATTCTCCACCCAGTCTCCATCAGTCTCCACCCAGGCGGGAAGCGAAGGACATCAACAAGGACTTTGAGGAATAAAACAACGAAGACCAATAAGCAGAAGAAGAAAAAGGAAAAGATTGTTAGATCAAAGAAGGACTTCTTCTCTTGAGATGACATATCTCCCCCACAAGGAATCATATCCATCAATTAGTTCCTCATTGAATCTATTCAATGCTGAAAATGTTGATGTCAGTGTCAAGTATGGCTACTATGAACAATTTCATCCCCAACAACCCCTCTCGGAAAATATACACTTTCAAATATTTTCCAATGAAGACTATTTCATTGATTTGCCCTCACCATTTATTGATTTAAATCTTGCGGTGAAGAAAAAGTCAGATAATACACTCCAAATGCTGGCGATGGTCTCTCCTATGAAAACTGTATTCTACACAACCTATTCAAACAAATTAATGTATTCATTAATGGAACAATGGTGAGCACTAGCAATAATCTATCCAACTATGCAAGCTACATACAATTTATGATGATGACACCAAAGACATACAAGCAGTTGAGAGGACAATCATTGGGCTATGAATATCGATCAGGTGTTGATACTGACAGCGAGTTGACTACTGCAGTGACCCAAGAGTATCATCTGGTTGGAAAATTAAATCATGTAATATACAATATGTTCCAATAGCTACCCCCCAATGTCAAGATTGACATATAGTTGAAGCTGCCCCTAACGAATTTTATTTTGAGAAAACCACTTCTTGTAGCACCCGATGTAAATGTCAATATTATATTGGCAAGTCTCCACGTCCAAAAACAACAGATTATGAGCTCTGCTGCATTGGCAGAGGAAAAGCTAAAAGCCAATGGTAACAACATTAAACTTGTTGTCCCCCATATGATCACCAATCAACATCACATTGTCGCTGTCTCTCGTAGCTATAGCGATTCATCATTTATCAATGGAGAAATTCCATCAAAATTGGCTTTGGCCTTTGTGAAGAGTGGCAGTGCCGTTGGATCCATGAATCCCCCCATGATTTTAATTCTTTCGGTCTATCTATCCTTGTGTGCAAAGTGAATGGTATTCCACTGTACAATCTATCATTTGACAAAAACTCCTATAGAACTCTGTACGAGTTGACCATGCAATCCCTAGATCATGACTCTCAACTATTTGAAAATGGAATAACCGATTCAATGTTTTCAAAAAATCATGGGGTAAATGTTTTGGACTTGTCGGTGATTAAGGGTTTGAGCATAGTACGAACAGGGAATGTAAGTTTAGAGTGTACATTTTCCGATGCTTTGACTGAGAGTATCACGCTAATATCACTGAGTCAATTTGAAACCTATTGGGAAATCACACCCGACGCCAGTGTTCTAATAGACCTAGCACCATAAAAACAAACCAAATAATCAACGTATTTAGTATGGAACCATACATGTCCCAGTACAAGTCCTATTGTATACCTTCGGACTTCATTGAAAAAATTCCAAGTGTTAACAATACCTTAATCATTGATAATAGCAGTCCATCGCCTTTGAAGACCGGTCATTGGCTTTGCATCTTTCAAACAGCGAAGAATATTAAAGTTTTTGATCCTCTTGGCCTATCATATAAATTCTACACGCCATACATCAGCAACTTTATTGAAAGCAGTGGGAAAACCATTATTCAAAATCAACGAAGAGTACAAGATTTAACGACTAAGACATGTGGCTTTCATGCACTACTCTTTTTCATGTTCAGATGTCATGGCTATACCTACAATCAGTTTCTCGATATATACGTTGACCTAAATCGATTGAACGACTTTCTAGTTTAAAATATACTTACAAGCGTATTTAATATTTATTTTAGTGCCCTACTAATAAAATGTTCTAAAAATGAATATGAAATTGTTTATTAATAAAAATTTATATACATGACAAAACGACTTTTCTACTCTTTAGATTTCATCTTCTACTAGGTATAGGTATTTGTTGACAACAACTAGTGCAGGTAGATTATCTGAATTCACAGTGTACTGATCCTGATGTACTGCAATGTTAGGCTCAAATTTTCTACAGTAGATCGTGCCTTCACTCGTGTCATACTTCTGTGTACATTCAATGATACTATTTTCGTTCAGAATTTAAAATTACCATATTTCAATTCGCTTGTTTAAACCAATTTCTTATACGATGCTCTCAAGAATTGAGTCACATTCCTTCACAGCCAAATAAAAATCAGCGGGCTTATAATCACAACACCCATTGTCTTCACAACGATGACTTAGAAACCATATTCTTTTGTTGTTCCAACAGTTGAATCGCTGACCCGGCTCCTACTCCCAGAACAATCTAAAACCCCGACGATACCAATCTCGTAGCAATAACCCAAAATCACGCTTAGGATTCTTTCCAATCATACCGGGATATGTATTCTCCCACTGATTACATTTATCATAATGGCAGTTGGAGCATAGGTGGCCTCTAGGATGAGAGTCACACACCTCTTCAAGACAGGAATTACAATCTTTACTTTGTACAGCATATCCTTTATGCAATTTACACTGGTTGCATAATCTACACTTTTCATCATACTCGTCAATCATTTTGCAATTCTCACATGACGACCAGCTGCCCAGTGTGTACATACATAGGGGGCATGTATGGAACATTTTTTTCATATGTCGACACTCTCACTGCCACAATGAAACTGAGCTAGCAACAACAAAAAATTGTCTGAGAGAGAGAGAGAGAGGAGTAAATCATCCTTGAGCACCATCTTTCTCATGAAAAAAAAAGTTTTAAATTTCTGAACTAATGTTTAAAAGCATATCCACAATATCATTTTGCCGTGTCGTGATTAATATATCAATAAATTGTGTAAATGCATTTAGACCACGATGTAGAAGCTTCATACAATAGTCTAATGATGGAGAATCACTTTTCATTATATCGACAAGCATTCCCCGAGAAAATATCTTCCTTTGAATAGACAACTCTAGAAAATCATTGTCTAGAATCATACGTTTTTCCATAAACACTAGATTCCTCATGATTCGCTCTTTCTCGAATCTATCCATTTTTTTTAGTCCTAACACTCTCACAACCAACTTCAGACTAACCAGAATTTCATTTTCTACTCTAAAAAAATACGCTAGTCTACTTTAGAAAGAAAAATACCATTGATTTAGAAGCAATTTTATTGAGCATAATTACAATAACATTATTTACTGATGAATTTTTTTCTCATCAATATATTTCGATAGGACATCTAATGCTGACAGAAGTTTATTTATATGGAGAATATTCACTTTTCCAGAAAAACATAGTTGCTCCTCATGCTTAAATTTGCTTAATGATATCACGTATCTAGCATACATATCGTCCCATTCAAGGCATAGTCTACAGCCACCGGTTATTTCAACAGCCACATTGGGTACTCGTTTATCCTTGCTGCTACTGCCGGCTCCATCATTAATCTCCAACAATGTAAATGCACCACTCGTTTTTCTCTACTAATATCCTCTCAACTAAACTATTCTCTCTGAATTCAATTCTCTTACTAATATGAATTGTAGTGAAAACCACTCCTTTTATTCAAATCCCAACCACAAATCAAGTTATCGTATATTGAGCAACCTCTAATTTCTCTGATTGGCCCCTAAAACATGTCTACGTCAAACGGTACATTCATTGTGCAATTCTTATCAAAAAACAAAAACCTTGCCAACTTTTAAATGTTCACGCGTAAGTTTAATGACACACGCGTGGGTTTTCCTTGCGTAATTCAATGTACCGTTCATAATTGTATACACTATTATCTTGTCCCGTTTCTTGTCCCTTTTCAATATATAGAGGGTTTTTCTTGTCCCTTCTCGTGTCCCTTTTCAATCTATTATACTATTACTACTATTATAATCGTAAATTTTAATTCCTAAGTCTAAGACTTGAAAAACTATAGAAATACACATTTTATAAAACAATACCAAATTGGTACTAAAATGAACAGAAATTAATTTTAAACAGTCCGCACAAAAAGATTATTTTTTAATCTTTTTAAAAAAGGAAAGGAGAGAGCCATATTAAACTCAAAACCGGCAAGAATTTATTCCTAACATAGTTTAAACTCAAAATGACCTAAGATTACTATTAAAGAATAAATTAAACCCGAAACGAACACAAATTAAAACTAACAATCATAGAAAACAAAGAAAAAGGTGCAAATATAGATGAATAAATAAATCTTAAATTGCTTCAATTTTTTACTATTTATTTATTGGGAAAAACTTTTTTCCCAGAGCCACTTTAAATGGTAGAGGTAGTCGTATTAACTAAAGAGGGGGCTCATTCGATTGTAAATCAGAAGTTATAACGCCCTTTTTAAGAGTCAAAATTGATCAGAGGACTACTAGCCTCCCTCATATCCTCTATTCCTCAAACGAATCCGATCAAAATTTTGATATAGCAATTTTGTTCAAAATAGTCTAAGGGCCAGAACTGTACCTCTGGAGTTGACAAAACCCATCAAAGCTCCCAAAACAAATGCTGCAAGTTATGCAAGCTGTTCATTGTTCATAAAGAGGCCTAAAGTTTTTCTGCAATTCATGTAAAATTTTCATGTAGAATTCGGAGAAGGCTCATTCGATTTTAAATCGAAAGTTCTAGTTCCCGTTTAAGAGTCCAGAGTAATTGGAGGACAGCATGCCCCCCATACCCTTTTCCCCTCAAATTCTTCCGATCAAATTTTAAGATACGCATTGTATTCGAAATAGTCCAAATTTCAAATAACTATGGTTCCGGGTTTATTACCCCCAGCCCTTGGGGAAAGGGCTATAAGTTATACTAGTTGCCCACGGATCACATGGGAGGATATGGAAGGAGTGGTCGTATAAACTTAGGAGGGGGCTCATCCGATTGGTAATCAAAATCTCTAGTGAACTTTTTAAGTGTTGAAAGTGATCGGAACTTTTTTACAAAAAGCTAAGAAACGATTAAAGATTAAATGACACAAAAAAAAACACACATTAAATAATCACACCCAAAAGACTTAAAATAGGTCCTAATATAAATGAATAAATAATGCTAAAAAGAGTAAAACTTAAATTGAATATTTAAATCAAACTTAAAACGAACAAAAATCACTACACACAAGAGTTTGGCTACTGCCCCCAGTAGCCAAGTAGCACAAATTTTCTTTTGTACTTAAAATATTAAAAAAGAAAATATATAAAATAGTACAAAAGAAAGTAGTACAAATAGTATAAAAGAAAACATCATTTTATGTCAAATATTTAGTAGAGTTTTATTAATTCTTTCCATAAACTTTTCTAGGCGTATAATTTTCAATAAAACACAAATTCCGTAGAAGCTTTACACTTTTACAGTTAGGAGAGGGAGAAGGGGGAGGGTAGCCAGGCCCTTGTTTGTTGTGATTTTTTAAGTTTGATTTGAATATTCAGTGTACGTTTTGCTCGTTATTAGATTTATTTATTCATTTAATGATTGTTTATTTAATTTCTGTTTGTTTTGGGTTTCATTTATTCTTTAATAGTATTTTAAATAATAGCATTTATTCTTTAATGCTTCAAGTTCGAAGCATTAAAACATCAAAGTTTAGTTTTTTACAAGATTAAGGTTTTAAAGTTCAACATTCCCCTTGAAAGTCTCTGAAAGTAGTCACAAATGGATGTAGTAGAAGGTGCAAGAGATCTCAGTCACAGTTGCAAGGTAATACCCTTACCCTTTCCTAAAATATTGCAGATACACTTTTTTGATAACTTGGATCCATATAGTTTTTTTTATTTAGCTTAATATTCTTCTAAATTTTATCTCAATACCCTTAGTCTTTTTGGGAAAAAACCGGATCAAACATTTCCCCTTTCTTAATGATAAAACCAGCATGCTAAATATGGACAAATTGCATAATTTACATTCCTTGCCCTGGGGGCTGTAGGGGAATGGCATTTCCAGAGGCATAGCTATTACCTCTTGTGAGTAATTCAAATAAAATGGATTTTTAAGATATCTATCAGTTTTAATGGTAGTATCTAAAAGGTGAACAGGAGGGGGGGGGCTGCCCTTGTTTAGCAACATGCAGTGTAGCAAAAAGTGGATCTGCAATGTCTTATGAGTAGCTGAGGGTACTTAGTTGAAACTTTCAGGACCTGTTGAGGGGTAAATTTTAAAGCACTTGAAAGACTACCAGCCCCCCTGCCATGTTCCTTTTAGCTGCCCTCTCTAAAAAAATAATCGATTAAAATTTTGCATGTTTGTATGTATACTCAAAATTTGAGGGTTTTAAGGGGAATGCTGAAAAGTGATTCGAATACCAAAATCACCCTCCCCCCTTTTGCCTTTTTTGGATGCTCCGTCCCCTCAACACTGATTGTGAAAAAAAATTATTTAGTCAAAAATAGACAAAATGTCTAGTAACAATGCCTCCTGGGATTCAATACCACCCAGAGCCACAGGACAAGGATTGTAAATTATTATACAATTTACCCTTTTTTGATTGCAGGACTTGTCAATAGGAAAAAAGAGAATGTTTGATTCTGATTGTGTCCGAAAAGTTTATGTGTAGCCTACTAAGATAAAACTTCTGGGAATGTTTTAACTAAATCAAAAGATACTATATGCATCCAGTTTTCCAAAGAGCGGTACTTTCAATATCTCGAGAAGGGGTTATGAGTTTCAAGTTTAAGATTTCACGGAATGTTGAGGGGGATGTTGAAACATGGTGGGAGGGCAAACCTCTCCCTTGCCTATTTTAGCTGCAATGTCGACTAAGACATCTGATTGACATTTCGGATCAGCCCTCTTGTTTAAAATAGTCAAAAAGTACCATAACTATACTTCCAGGGATGACAAAAATCCCCCACAGCCCCAGAGGCAAGTGTTGCACAAATAAGTTGCCCTTATATATTTCTTATATATTAGGGGGCAAGTTTATTCCTGAGTCTCCAAAAAGGCTAAGGGTATTAAGGTATAGCTTACATAAAATATTTTGAGGAATGTTAAACAAAATCAAAATACACTATATGCAAGAGGGCTGTCAAAAGGACAAAATAGCACTATCTAAGGAATGACTAAGTGTACCAAGTTTGAACTTCAAGATCAAGTTGAGAGGGAAATTAAATAAAGGAATGATGAGCAACCAGTCCTCCACCTCTTGTCCTTTTAGGTGCCCTCCTTTACAATGATAGAAATATAAAAAATAAATTTTATTCAAAATAATCAGAAGATCTAATAGCTTTGCCTCTTGGATGTAATTCCCCCAGAGCCCCTGGGGCAAGGATTTTGAATTATCCATTTTTTTTCTTTTTTAACATGCAGGAATTACCCCTGGAAAAGGGAGGAATGTTTGATCCTGGGTATGTCTGAAAAAACTAAGGGTATTGAGGTGAAATTTCGGGGAACGTATAGGGGTATGTTGAGCTATACCAAAAGATAATATCTGCATCCAAGTTTTCAAAAAGGTATAATTTACAATATTCTAGAAACAAGTCAAGGTGTTAGCTTAAAACTTTAAGGGCCACTACTACTACTACTGACTAGTACGGCTGCAAATGCGACTAGTTGCGACTACAACAGTTACTACTTCCAACTGTGATTACTTGCGACTGTGACTGTGACTGCTTGCAACTGATACTACGTTTACTTGTGAATCCTTTCAGAAAATGTTAGGGGATGTTAAACAGCATCAAAACACATTATTTGCATACTGATTGTCAAAAGGGCGTATCAGCAGTATCTCAGGAAAGGCTGAGGGTAATAATTTCAAACAGAAGGGAGTATCCAAAATATTCTATGCCCAAGGGTGGCAAATAAAATTTAGTTGATACTTTCTGGGAATGTTGAGGGGGTGTTAAGAGAAATCAAAAGCAAATAATAAGAACTAATGAATTAAAACTCTAAGTTTTAATTCTTACGCCAGAGACATGAAAAATTGAGAAATACTCAATATGTTAACCAAATAGAAACTTTGGCAATCAAAACGAACAGAACTTAACTGAAAAAACCTTTCAAAAAGGAATATTTTAAAAGAAAAGCAAAAAGCCATATTAAACTGAAGACCAGCAGAAATAAATTCCTATAATAATTCAAAATCAAAATGACTTTTAAAGACAAGAACACAATTTGCACTTTACTTAAAATAAATACATTTTAAATTTTTTAACTTTCTTAACTTTAATAAATCCAATATTATTAAAACTTTAAGGAATAAATATAAGTATATGTATATTCAACTTTGAATCCACATTCATTTTTTTTCACTAAAGTGCAAATTATGTTCTGGTCTTCAAAAGGTATGGGGGTGTCAACCCTGCTAATATTAATTTCTGCTCGTTTTAAGTTTGACTCGGTTAGTTATTGTAATTTTTGTTTATTTTGGGTTTCATTTAATCATTGATGGTGATTTATGGTAGTTTTACGCTTGGATAACTATTTGACTTTGCTTCTGCTCATTTTTAGCTTAAAGAAGCTCTTTAATTTTCTTTGAAAAATTGATTTTGTGGAAACAAAAAATAATTTCTGTTCGTTTTTATTTGCATAGCCTTTTTAATGGAAATGAAAAACAATATTTTTAATTTTTTCGTTTTTTTTATAAGAATTAATTGTTTGGCTTGCTATTTGTATGTGGCAGAAAGTTTTTCAACGATTTTTAACAACTAACACTCTTTTGAAATTAGGACACAATTTAGTCTTAGGAAATTAGGACACAAACGATTTTTAACAACTAACACTCTTTTGAAATTAGGACACAATGGTTTTGGTTAGTTTATATTTATGACTCCGCAAGCTGACCTAAAAAATTAAACTTAATACCATTCACAAAAAATTGTATCTATGCTCTTTGACAACTCGGAAACACTTGAAATCTTTTGATTTAGTTAAACTGAATGGTAGTAGCCCTGAAAGTATCAATTTAAAACCCTCAGTCATTTTTGGGATATTGCTAAAATGTCTTACTGGCAACCAGCATACACAGTACTTTTTGACTTAGTTTTAAAGCAACGTTTAGTTTTAAAGTATAATGGTGAAATTGCATAACTGTGGGGATGAAATACCAATATGCCTAGTGACATAGTTACTGGACTGTTCAACTATGCTGAACAAAATGGCTATCTAAAATTTTGATTGGATGTGTCTGGAAAATTAATGGGACTGGGAAGATGGCTGCTAACTCTTCAATTACTTTTGACTCTTAAGAGGGGCGATAGAACTCTCAATTTTCTATTGGATCAACTCCTATAAAAGTTTCTATGATATTGCTGTCTGTCATATCGATGCACTACCTATGACATTGCTTATATGCCCTTTTGAAAACCTGCATGTATATGGTTCTTTTCGTTTAACTGAAACTCCCCCTAAACACTCCCTAAAGGTTTCAGCTTAATACCCTTAGCGCCATTAGTTACAGCAATCGTAGTAGGTCCAACTTAATAATGTAAGCCATTCTTGAGATATTGCTGTGTCACCCTTATGGCAACCTACATGCTCATAGTTTGTTTTGGTTTAGTTCAACATCTGCCTAAATATTCCTTGAAAGCTTCACCTTGAAAGCATTAGCAGCAGCATGCATATGGCCCCTTCAACATCATCTTCAACACACGCTGAAATTTTCAACTTAATACCATAAACCGCACCGTTGCTGATACACCTTCTTGACAACCTGTATGCACATAGTGTGTTCTGATTCAATTCAATACTGTTTCAATGTTTCCCAAATTTTTCGCCTTAATAAGTTAGCTTTAGCATTAGTAATAGTAGAACTACCAGCATTAATAGTGATAGCAGTAGTATTAGTAGCAGTAGAATTAATAGTAGCAGCCATAACTTTAGTAACAGGCGTAGTAGTATTAGTAGTAATAGCACCAGCAGTAGCAGTAGTAGTGCAGTAGTAGTAGTATAAGTAGAAGCAGTAGCATTAGGATACAAACATTTTTTTTTAGCTCAATATCCTCCGCAATAGCCCCTGTAAATTTCAACTTCACACATCAAACCATTCCCAAGATATTGCTAATACGCCCCTTTGACAACCTGCACACAGGTTTTCATATCGTTAGGCATAGTTGTAATAATAATCAGTCACAATTGTAATATTAGTACTAGTTTCAGAATTAGCAGTAATAGCACTAGTATTAGTAGCAGCGGTAGTATTAACATATTAACTGACCTCCAGGTCAGTTGAACCTCCTCCTCATCAAATCCTTTAAGTTTCAACTGAATACAATTAGCCGTTGCTATGACATAGCTAAAATGCCCTTTGGATAACCTGTATATTCATATACTTCCTGAAATTTTCATCTTGACACCCTTAGCCTCACAAGTAATTGCAATAAAAGCAGTAGTTGGAGTAGTAGTAGTAGTAGTAGTAGTAGTAGTAGTAGTAGTAGTAGTAGTAGTAGTAGTAGTAGTAGTAGCAGTAGTAGTGATAGTTGTATTAGTTTTAGCTTGCATATTTTGCCTTCCCCTTTAAGTGTTCTCCGAAAATTCCAACTTAATAACCCAATCCATTCTTGAGATACTCCTATTTGACAATCTGCATATGTATAGTTTGTTTTGAATTAGTTCAAATTTCCCCTTAATGTTCAGTTGTGGGGCAAATCTGCTTTCTGCAACATGTTGCAGAAAAGTTAGTGACGCGTCACTTAAGCTAACTTAACCAAACCTAGCCTGTATAGATAAAGTTATGTTCACCTACTAGTATATAATGATAAATTAAATTTCACGAAAAAAAACATCAGAACATAACAATTACAATTTTCATGAAGAGAAAATCAACATGTAACAAGTTTCAGGAACAAAAATCATCACACTAAAAGTTCCGCAAACAAAAAATCAGCAGCCAACAAGTTCCATGAACAAAATTAGTTTTACGGGGGAGAAAAAAGATGTACAAATTTCACAAAGAGAAAAATAAACAACATGCAACAAGTTTTGCGAACATAAATTGGCATGCAATAAGTTCCATCAGCAAAACTCAGCACGCAAAGAGTTCCATAAGAAACTAAGTTTCACAAATAAAAAAAAGTCAATGTGTAAATTTCACGAAGAGAAAAAACAAGACAACATGCAACAAGTTTTGCAAACAAAAAAGGTACGCAACAAGTTCCATGAACAGAAAAAATCAGCACGCAACAAGCTCCTTAAGAAAATAAGTTTCACGATGAGGAAAAAATCATTGTATAAATTTTACGACGAGAAAAAAATGTGAAAGTTTCACACGGAAAATATTTCATCATGTGACCAGTTTCACAAAAAAAAATAAATAAATACGCATGCAACAAGTTTCATGAACAAAAAAGCAATCATCATGCAGTAAGTTCCATGAAGAAAATCAGTTTCAAAAGGAGAAAAATCAACATGTACTACGTTCAACAAACATAAAATCAGCATGCAAAATGTTTCAGGAAAAAAAGCAACACGCAGCAAGCTCCATGAAGAAAATCAGTTTTGTCAGGAGACAAATTAGCATGCGATATGTCTTATGAGCAATAAAAAAGCAGCACACAACACTTTCCAAAAAAAAATCAGCATGCGACAAGTTCCTTATGAAAATAAGTTTCACGATAAGAAAAATCAATGCATAGATTTTACGAAGAGAAAAAATGTGAAAGTTTCACAAAGAAAATAAAATCACCATGTGACTAGTTTCACGAACTAGTTTCACGAATGCAAAAAGTTCCAAGAACAAAAAAAAGAAATCAGTACGAAGCAAGTTCCATAAGGAAATACAGTTTCAAAAGGAGAAAAATTAATGTACTTGTTTCATGACAAGAAAATCAACATGTAACACGTTTCACAAACAAAAAAATCAGCAGGCAAGAGGTTCCACTGACAAAAAAAGCAGCATGCAAAGACTTCATTGGACAAAATCAGTTTCATCAGGAAAAAATAAATGTACAAGTTTCACGAAGGCAGATTCAAAAGGCAATAAGTTTCATGAATAAAAACTCAGCATACAACAAGTTCTGCGGACAAAGGTAAGCATAAGTTCGATGAATAAAAGAAGTCTCACGAGGAGAACAATCAATGTAAGAGTTTCATGAAGAGAAAAAAATCAACATGCGAGAAGTTTCATGGTGTAAATTGCTTATGAAAACCTGAATGAATGACTTGAAAATAAAATTATTAACAAGAAACGTCTAAAAAGTGTTTTGGGGGAGATGGGGTCATGACAGAGGGGTATCAAAGAGGAGTTATAGTTCTGTACTGTGGTGTGAATTGCTTGGGAAAATCCAAATGAATGACATGAAAATGAAATTTTTAACAAGAAATGTCTGAAAAAGGTTTATGGGGAGATGAGACAATGACAGAGGACTGCTAGAGAGTAGTTTTTGTGTGGTAGTGTGGCGTGAATTGCTTGCGAAAACCCGATTGAATGAGTTGAAATTACAATTTTAGCAGGAAATTTAAGAAAAGTATTTGGGTAGAGATTGGGGGCGGTGACAGAGGGCTTCCAGAAAGTAGTTATAATGTGATACTGTGGTGTAAAATGCTTAGCGTGTCAAATACTAGCGAAGAAAGGGAGGGGGCCTCTCTGTTGTAAAAAATATAGTGTTTAATGGGATATTTTAGTTTATTTTCGGGGCGAAAAAGGTTGGGAATGTCCTAGGGGGTGAGGGCTGGTGCCATTTGGAGGGCTGGTGCTATTATGAAAAAAGTGTCGCAGTGCCATTCCGCTCTGGACCATAAGTATACTTTTAATGGTTTGGGTATCTACCCTTTTCACATGATGATCTTCCTAGCTCTCCCATAAGGTATCTTTGCTTAAGATATACATCACCGTTAATGCGCTTCACGCGTGTGTGTGTGCCGTGTTGGAGCCCCATAAGGTCCTTTTAGTCTAGCTTGCGGGGTACACTAGCGTCATTCATATTAGACTCAGTCACAGAAATCCTGGGAATCTTTCAGAAAAACAATGCACCAAAATCGCTAGGAATCATGCCAATAAAGAAGAAATATTAGAACACCTGGAACCTTGGGTGGGTTGTCAGAGGTGTGAATCTTGCTAGCTTAACTCTAGAAATAGGGATGATGTGGCGTTAATGGACGTTAATGACGATGATGTGACGTTAATGGGTTTCCGTAGAAGTTCTATGATAATTTCCTTATTATTACTACATTTTAAGGTATCTTGAGCAATACCATTTTTTAACCTCCCTTATCACCTAGCCGAAGTCTAGATTCCATCCTCAAAATGAGTAGACAGTGACCAAACTCCCCCGAAGTGGCTTGGATAGATGGGAACAATAATTTCCCCTCCTTTGCGTGTTTTGATATTTTTACCGAAAAAATGTGCCCTAGGGGTGCGTCGGGTTGAGACATACCGCTCAGGGGGACTGGATACTCCCTTGGGGGTGACCATCAAGCATGTTGGTACCTTAGTGGACGGAGGCCTGCTGCGGGCTAGCAATAAATAAGAAAACATTAAAAAAAACACTTCAAAATTACCGATTTTTGTAACAAAAATATTATAAATATAATAGTGGTGAGCTGGGGACGGAAAAAAAACAGACCCCTCCCCCCAAAGACGGTCCCCCCTCCCCTGGTTTCCTCTCCCCTCGTCTTTCCTTAAATTACGCATGTTATTGCTTATGTTTTGTCCTTTCATAAGCTACAATAATGCCTAAGAATTACGTCTATTATCAAGACGCCCTCCGAAAATGAATGCTAGGTGGGGGGTGGAATCTATTGTTATGATATTTTTAAATACCCATAAGTTTAACTCAAAGAAATTGCTATTTTATTAAAAGTCTTTCAATAATACCTCTAAATATGGTTTAAATATAGCACTAATATTAGGTCATCTGGGGGGGGGGGAGGTCTGGTGCCAGATGGCTATGGATGGGAGTGATGCCATGGCGGTGTGGAGTGTTTTGTGGAGGTATTATGATATGCTTGGGTTGCAAAAACTTGAATCATGGGATTTAAAAGTATAATTTTTATTAGGAAATGCCTGAAAAGTGTTTTGGGGGAGATGTAGCGATGTCATGGGGGTGTTCAATGTCATCTATAATTTACCAAGGTGGTATGCATTGTCATTGACTAGTATACTCTAAAACTTAAAGATAAGGTATGAGGTGTTTTTTGAATTTTTTGCTAGAGGGGAAGTTAAGTCTAACAATGCTCAATGAAACGGTGATTTTCGTTAAAAGTCTTTCAATAATACCTCTTAATATGGTTTTAAATTTTTATCTAATATCAACCTTATTTCTCAAGTATTGCATGAAAGGGGGGAGGGGGGGGGGTATTGTCGCGATACTTAGAAATCTAATAACCCGCGTAAAGAAACGATACATTTTCGTTTCATCATTGTTAATATTTTGAGAGCAAATGTCCCCTGGAGTGTATCAAATTGGAAGAGTAACGCATCATTTTAGTGTTTGCCTGAAATGGGAAATCTTAGCTGTCATGCGGATGTTATTTTTGGAACGTGGTTCCTGATACCAAATATTGGAAATGATTTGATGGACGACTTGCTTGGGGCACTGTACCATTGGAAAGGAATGACATTTCGAGTCCTGGCGGGGTCAAGAACAAAGAAAAAATATGAAAGGTGTTTCGAGCGAAAAAAAGAAACGCCGAAAAAAGAAAATGTCTTGAGGCTTTGGGCGAAAAATGTCAAAATGGTATTATCTGACAGTAATGGATGCGCCGTCCATGCGTAAGATGTTCTGACCTTACATAAAGTGTGTGCCGCCAGTAAGTTAATGAGAATAAAACACTTTAGGGGTTTCGGGCGAAAAAAAAGTATTACGTGACAATGTTGCACAATAATTACGTAAGGTGTGAGCTGTCATTACGTTACAAGTGGGGATTCCCCCATAGATTCCAAACGCAAAGTACATATCTGTCTGTTTGAAACCGGTTAAGTCGTATGACGTCATTGGAGTCCAGAGGGGTCTGTCACGGAGTCTTGGCAAGTGTGTTCCCTTTAATAGAACCGGTAACCACATTGCGTAGGTGTGACGGCTTCAGGGGTTGGTAGCTCCACTTATCTGACCCTTTGAAGGCGAGGGTGTGTCGCGTGGTGTAACATGCGCTTGAAACGGGTGTTTGTACGGTGACGTCAGAGGACTGTCACAGAAAAACAAAGGGGCTTGTCACTTGGCGAAACTTGCGCTTGAAATCTTGCCTAAAAACAGGTGCGAGGGGCTTCCCATATTATTCCGACCACACTCCAAGTAAAATATCTCTGGGAAACTTCCCAGGGGCGGGAATTTTGCCTAAAAACAGCTGACCGCATTGTACAGGTGTGTCGCGTGACGTCAGAGGGCATGTTGTAGAAATTCATCTGACTTAACCCATCCATTGAACTCTTGCCAAGGTCGGGAATGTTACCTAGAAACAGCTGACCGCATTGTACAGGTGTGTCGTGTGACGTCAGAGGGCATGTTATGGAAAGTCAATGGAAAAGGGAGGGCATGTTGCAGAACCTGGGGAGGGCATGTTGCAGAAAGCAGAGTGGCCCCACTACTATATTCTCTTATGATTTTACCTTTATACACTTAACCTTAATAAGACTAGTATCATAGTAGTAGTGGTAGCAGTAGGAGCAGCAACAGTATTGTATTAGTAGCAGTAGTAACAGTAGTAGCAGAAGTATTAATAGCAGTAGTAGTATGTAAATGCTGCCTTTTGGTCAGTTGAGCCTCCCCTCTTCAAGACTACCCAGAAGTTTCATCTTGATAAGGTAAGCCGTTCTAAAAGTATTGCAGATGTGCCCCTTTTGACCCCATTTTGACGCCCTTTTCATCTTAATAGTTTTAGCTTTAAAAGTAGTTACAATAGAAGTAATAGCTAGGGTAGTAGTAGTAGAAGTAGTAGTAGTAGTAGTTGATGTAGTAGTAAAAGTAGCAGCGGTAATAGTAATAGTAGAAGCGTGTACATAGTTCCTTTTGTTAATTGATCTTCCCTTTTAAGCATTCTCCGAAAGTTTCAGCTTAATACCCAAATCTATTCTTGAGATTCATCCTTCTGACCATCTGCCTGCACATAGTGTGTTTTGATTTAGTTCAAACTTTTCCTCAATTTCCTGTCAAATTTTCACAGTCATACGTTTAGCTTTAACAATACTAGTATGATGGTAGTAGGAGTAGTAATAGTATTGCATTAGTAGCAGTAGTAACAGTAGTAATAGTAGTTGTAGCATGTCCATGTTGCCTTTTGGTAAGTTGAACATCCCCCTCATGATGCCCCGGAAGTTTCATCTTGAAGCGGTAAGCCGTTCCAAAAATATTGCTGATACGCCCTTTTGACAATCTGTATGCGAATAGTATGTTTGGATTTAGTTTAACTTTCTTCTCAACATTTCCTCGGATGTTCATTTCAATATCCTCAGCCTTGGTAGTACTCGCTACAGAAACAACAGTTTTGGTGATAGTAGCAGCAGTAGTATATAATTTCGGAGACCCCACTGCCTTTCCATGACGATGAAATAAAAGTTCAAAATAGGGATAAAATCCTTTTTAATACACAGTGTATAGAAAATTCACAAAAAATACCAGATATTTCGGTCACATATACAGTGACCGTCATCAGTAGGAAAACTGAGGACGAGTTTTACTACTGATGACGCTTACTGTATATGTGACCGAAATATCTGGTATTTTTGTGAATTTTCTATACATTGTCTATTAAAAAGGATTTTATCCCTATTTCGAACTTTTATTTTATAGTAGCAGTAGTAGTAGTAGTAGTGGTAGTAGTAGTAGTAATAGTAGTAATAGTAGTAGTCATAGTAGTAGTGGTGGTAGCAGTAGTGGTAGTTGTATAGTAGTAGTAATAGCGTGCAAATATTTGCCTTTTTGGTCAATTGATCATCTCCATAATAATTTCCTGAGAGTTCAAAATTAATATACTTAGTCATTCCTGAGTTGCACCCTTTTGACAACCCGTATGCACATAACGTGTTTAGATTTAATGCAGCGCCTCCCTCAAAATTCTCTGAAAGGCCCGCCTGAACGCCCTTTGTCTTTATGGAAAGTAAAGGTCAGCTATGCCAACTTTTCTCAATAACATATACTATATGTAAGCAATTTGGCCCTTCGGAGCTTGTGATAGTCATTTTTTGAAATAAATATCTTATCTTTCAATGGACAAATTTCCTAACTTACAGCCCTTGCCTTGAGGGCTGTGTGGGATTGATATCATCAAAGACATAATTTCTCGACCTTTCAACAATGCTGAACAAAATAGCTGTCTCAAAATCTTGATTGGATTTGTTTTGAGAAACGATGACGTGGGGGAGCTGGTTGCCCTCCAATCATTATTGACTCTTAAAAAGGGCACCGACACTTTCAATGTCAATAAAAACCTTAAATACTCTTGGGGCATAGCTTACAAGTTTTGCTTCCAGGCCCTGGGGCGTTGTTTTAACCTTGGAGGCATTCTTATAAGATTCTTGGTCTATTTCGAACAGAATGCCTATCTCAAAGTTCTGATCAGATGCAGTTGCGAAAAAGAGGGCACGGGGGGGGGGATACTTGCCCTCCGGTCACTTTTGACACAAAAAGGGAACTAAAACTTTCAATTTCTTTTCAAACGAGCTCCCTCAAAAGTTTGTACGACCACCACTTCCATGAAAAACTTATATATCTCGGGCACAACATACAATCCTTGCCCCTAAAAAGGGCACCAAAATTTGTCATTTCAATAAAACCTTAAATTCTCTTGGGGCATGACTTACAAGCTTTTCCTCCTTGCTCAGTCAACCCCGAAGGCAATGTCATACAATCTTTGGACTATTTCGAATTAAATAGCTATCTCTAAATTTCGATCGGATGCATTTTGGGGAAAAAGGGCGTAAGGAGGGCTAGCTGCCCTCCGATCACTTTCGATTCTTAAAAATGGAAATAGAACTTTCAATTTCAAATCGAATGAGTCTCCTCCAAAGTTTATATGATCACCCCTTCCATAAGAACCTTATAAGCCCCCGTTGCATAACTTACAACCCTTGCCCCCAGGACCTGGGGTTTGCGTCAACCCTGAAGGGATTGTTATATGATGTTTGGACTATTTTGAATAAAATGGCTACTATCTCAAAATTTGGATCGGATATATTTTGGGGAAAGAGGACTTGGGTGGGGCTAGTTGCCTCCAATTACTTTTAACTCTAAAAGGGACACTAGAGCTTGGGATTTCCAATTGAATCAGCCCCCTCCAAAGTTTTAACGACCATAAAACCTTTTCTGTTAACAATGGAAAACTAATTTAAGTTATAACCCTTGCCCTGAAGGTTGTGGGGGGGGGGGTTGACATACCCAAAGACATAATTACTGGACCTTTCAACTATGCTGAACCTGATGGCTATCTAAAAATTTTAATTGGATATATTTGAGGAAATGATGGGCGTGGGGAGGTTGTTGAATAAAAAAACTTGTTTGTTTTTGTATGTCATGATGCCATCATTGGCAACAGAATATTGCTGTTGCCTAAACCTAAAACGAATATATCTAACAACGAACAATAAGAAAAAACTAGAAACGAACACAAATTACCATAATAACAGCGGTGTTCCTGATTTTGTACTCCTAGAAAGCTAGAGTGTCTTAAATGAGATTTCTTAACCTGACAGTTATTTCTAAAGAATCATTTTGTTCCAAATTTTGATTTTTTATATGTTTCAAAATCTCAAAAGTTTGATTTCAAAATTTAATCTGCTAGCATTATGGGTCAGGCGCATATGGGGCATTGAAGGGGTGGCAAGTCATCATCAAATCGGCTTAATTTTTAGATATAGCACTAGAAATTTTAGTTTGTGATCAAATGAGCTCTTTCCGAAGCTTCTACAACCATATATTTTACATGATAAGGCCGTAAAAATAATACTAGAGGGATTATACCAGTCATCAATATGCAGTAATACATAGTTGCAAATTAGCTAATCTGTAGAAGGAGTAAATGTGGATTTTTTTTAACGAAGGGAAGGGGTGTCTGAAGTATGTACAATAAAACAACAAATAACAAAAAAAAATAAGAAATAAAACATCAAACGATTGTGATTTTCATTCAGTGAATAAACCAAAATGTAAATGAAGCAGATATTTCAGCAAAAACCTAAGCTAAGCCGTCCTTAGCGTCAAAAGGACGAAAACTAATCTATTGAAATTTCTTAAACAGAAAAAACAAAGGAACAGGCAAAAAAAAAGACCTGAATGAAAGATCACTTAAAAATTGTATTGGGTATGAAGTCTTGCCCTGACTATTATTACAGTCTGTTTATCTAAATAACCTATATTAAGACGACTAATTGGCCAATTTTTTGAAAAGAAAATGAATTTGATTCGACATATTTTCGACACTTATCTTGAATAGGATTGGATTTGTCAAAAATTACTTATTAGTCGTCTTAATATAAATAATTTGGGTAGTCAGACTGTACTAAACGGCAGGAAAAGAATTCTTAACCGATCTATTTTTGAATGATCTTTTGTTCACGGCTAGTTTTTCTATTAATCGTTTTGTTGGGCTGTCCCCTCCTCAACGCCTCACTCTTAACGCTAAAGTTTTTTTATTTTTAAAAATTGAGTGGTGAGAAAGAGTCCAACTTTAGCGTAAAGAGCGAGGCGTTGAGGAGGGGACAGCCCCTTTTATATACGGAATAACTTTTGTTCATTTTAAGTTTTAATATCGCTCATTACTTTCAATTAAAAAAAAACTTGTTTTTTATTATTTAATTTTTGAACGTTTTTGAATTAATACAGGTTTTTATTTTGGCTCACCGTACATGAATAATTAAAACAAAATTTTCATATTCATTTTACTTTTATTTGGTTAAATGGCTTTCTCGGAAGCTGTTTAATTTTATTTACGAACGTTTTTATTAGTAATAAATATACGTAACTTGAGAATTAACTTACCTAGCCAACTTTTATATTCATTTATTTTTAATACGTATGTTAGGGGGTTCGCCCCCTAGTCAATACTCGCTCTTTACGCTTAAAACTCGAATTTTGTTCCAATTCTTTAAGAATGACCCCTTAATCACAAAGGCCGTTAATAAGAATAAATAACTCATATGAAAGTATGTGAAAGTATAGCTCATATGAAGGTATTGACTAGGGGGCGAACCCAATCATATACGATATAATTTCTGCTCGTTTTAAGTTTTGATGTTGCTCCTTACTTTGAGTTGGAAAACTTGTTTTTTTTTATTTAATTTCTGATCGTTTTTTTAAATAATACTGGAAAATCCGACGCCCCCTTCATAGCAATGTCCCTTCCCTCATGAAAACTTCCTCCATGGACAGATCCTCCCACATAACCCCCGACCCCCCCCTTTCCCCTACCATAAAAAATCCCCTCTGAAAACGTCTGCATACTTCCCAATAACCAATACTATATGTAAACATTGGGTAAAGTTCATAACTTTCAGCCCTCCCCCCGGGAAGTTTGGGGGATTAAGTCATCCTAAAAGACATAGTTACTATATTTTTGACCGTGCTGAACAAAATGGCTATCTCAAAATTTTGATCGGGTGAATTTGGGAAAAAACTCAGCATGGGAGGGGGCTTAGTTGCCCTCCATTTTTTTGGTCACTTAAAAAGGGACCTAGAACTTTTATTTTCCGTTCGAATGAGCCCTCCCACGATATATGACCAAAGGGCTGATATGATCACCCCTGGGAAAGAAAAACAGAAAACAAAAAACAAATAAACACGCATCCGTGATCATTCTTCTGGAAAAAATACAAAATTCCACGTTTTTAGAGATAAGAGCTTGAAACCTCTACAGTACGGTTCTCTGATGCGCTGAATCTGATGATGTGATTTTTATTAAGGTTGTATAACTTTTAGGGGGTGTTTCCCCCTTTTTTTCAAAAATCAGGCAAATTTTTTCAGGCACGTTACTTTTGATGGGTAGAAACAAACTTGATGAAACTTATATACTTGAAATCAGCATTAAAATTTGATTCTTTTGGTGTATCTATTGGTATCAAAATTCCGTTTTTTAGAATTTTGGCTACTATTGAGCCGGGTCACTCCTTACTTACAGTTCGTTATCACGAACTGTTTGATTCGTTTTCCTCTTGCACTGAAAAGGTATTGTAGGAGGTATTTACCGAATATCTACTTCATATTTGCGTTTTATTCACTTGCTGAAAATAACTTCGTTCGGTTTTATGTTTATTAATTATCGTTTTTCAATCGTTATCGTATAAACGTGTGTCACGCAGAGCCATTGTAGTCTCTGAACGCATTTACAACTTTCCGTAATAGAATCTTCCGACTGTAGCAGATCTTAAAAGCGACTTTCTCCGTTCAAATAGGTACTGTCTATTTTCGTACAGTTTTCATCTACATTTGTAAGAAACAGGTGAGCCAAATTGTTAAACTCATAATGATTATACAAATAAATTTTTAAACTGTAAAACTAAATTATAAACATATTACATCCTTCTGTTCCCTAAGAATATAGGGGGCGAGGTATTGACTAGGGGGTGAACCCAATCATATACGTAATAATTTCTGCTCGTTTTAAGTTTTGATGTTGCTCCTTACTTTCAGTTGGAAAACTTGTTTTTTTATTTAATGTCTGATCGTTTTTTTAAATAATGCTGGGAAATTCGGCACCCCCTTCATAGCAACGTCCCTTCCCTCATGAAAACTTCCTCCGTGGAAAGATCCTCCCACATAACCCCCGCCCCCCCCTTCCCCCTACCATCAAAAATCCCCCCTGAAAACGTCTGCATACTTCCCGATAACCAATACTATATGTAAACATTGGGTAAAGTTCATAACTTTCAGCCCTCCCTCCGGGAAGTTTGGGGGATTAAGTCATCCTAAAAGACATAGTTACTATATTTTTGACCTTGCTGAACAAAATGGCTATCTCAAAATTTTGATCGGGTGAATTTGGGAAAAAACTCAGCATGGGAGGGGGCCTAGTTACCCTCCATTTTTTCGGTCACTTAAAAAGGGACCTAGAAGTAGAAAGGTCTCATGAGCTCCCGGGTGAACCACGTGGTTTATGGTTTTTGTCAGTGAGAATGAAAAAACAGAATTTTTCTCACTTGAAAAAACATGATTTTTCTCACTTTGATGGATGTTTTTTTGGACGGTTATGAGTGTTTGTCAATTTATTTTATTTTTTTAATGGATGTAAACATAAATTTATGTATGTTTTATGTTTTTTTTCAGTGAGAATGAAAAAAACAGCGACGAGTACAGCAATTTATGGATGTTTTACGGTTTTTGTCAGTGAGAATGAAAAAACAGGATTTTTCTCACTTGAAAAAACAGGAATTTTCTCCCTTTTATGGATTTTTTTTGGACGGTTTTGAGTGTTGGTCAATTTATTTGATTTTTTTCATGGATGTCAACATCAATTTATGTTTGTTTTATGGTTTTTGTCAGTGATAATTAAAAAACAGCGACGAGTACAGCAATTTATGGATGTTTTATGGTTTTTGTCAGTGAGAATGGACAAACACGATTTTTCTCACTTTGATGGATGTTTCAAGGTCGATTTATTTGTTGTTGTTTGTCCAGGTGTAATGACAATGGGGTGATTTACATAATCGAGGGGAGATAATTGATTCACGAAAGGGGAATTAAGAAACAAACATGGCTTCTTTGTTGTTTGGCTAACCTAACCTGAGAAATTGATTTACATAATCGGCGGGGGAATTATTGATTCACGAAAGGGGAATTAAGAAATAAACATGGCTTCTTTGATCTTAGGTCTGAGGGATAAACGCTGTTTAGGTCAGAGAGAAAAATTAATGTTCTATTTTTAAATATGGCTTCATTGATCTTTAGTGTCAGGAATTAGAAATGACATCACTTGTTATCTTGGAATTAAGCGGGAGTCTAAAGAGATAGAAATTCTATTTTTAAATACGGCTTCACTGATCTTTAAGTCGGAGAGATAAATTGATATTCTAACGAAACCATAATAGTGTAGCTAGGAACATTTATGAGATGAAGAGATTAACGTGGGAAAGGGTTTCCTAGAAATTTCAAATGTGACAGCGCAGGGATACAAAAACAAATAGAACACGCAGAAATTACGTTTAGGGATTATTTGGGTGAAACCGTTTTAGACATTTTAGGGAATTATTTCGGCGAAACAGTTAGAGACATTTTAAAAGATGATTTTAGAAGATGTTTTAGAAGAGGATTTGAGGGTGAAACTCTGTGGTCGTTATAATACACAAGTTCCATTTGAACAGTGTCGTGAGGTCCCTACCCCAACCACAAAGGGCTCAGATCCCCCTACCCCAACCCGAAAGGGCTCCGATCCCTCATACCCCAACCCCGAAGGAAGCCCCCGGTCCCCAAAGGTCCCCCGGGCTCCCAAAGGGCCCCTACCGTCCCAAAGGCCCCTGAGACCCCATTTTTTAATACTTTTTTAAGGCTTCATTATATCTTTTCAGAACAAGTTATTTTCTTAATGTCCATCCTAAACCCATTTTACAAGTTGAAATGGGCGAAACCGTTTTAGACATTTTAGGGAATTATTTCGGCGAAACAGTTAGAGACATTTTAAAAGATGATTTTAGAAGGTGTTTTAGAAGAGGATTTGAGGGTGAAACTCTGTGGTCGTTATAATACACAGGTTAGGTTAAGGTCAGGTCAGGTTAAGTAGCGCACCACTTAACCTGATGTAAGTTAACCTAGAAAGGTTAGGTAACCTAACCTAATCTAACCTAACCTTAGTGGTGAGGGTCCCACCCGTGTCAGGCTTTCGGCCCCGTGGCCCCGGGGGTGGGGGGGGGGCCACCTAGAAATGTTAGGTAACCTAACCTAACCGTGGTGGTGGGGGTCCCACCCGTGGTAGGCTTTCGGTCCCCGTGGCCCCAGGGGTGGGGGGCCCACCTAGAAATGTTAGGTAACCTAACCTAACCTTGGTGGTGGGGGTCCCACCCGTGGTAGGCTTTCGATCCCCGTGGCCCCGGGGGTGAGGGGCTCACCTAGAAATGTTAGGTAACCTAACCTATCCTAACCTTGCTGGTGGGGTCCCACCCGTGGCCGGCCTTCGGCTCCGTGGCTCCCATTAGACGATTTTGGAAAAAGGTGATGTGGGAGGGGGGGAGCCTAGTTGTCCTCCAATTATTTTTTGTTACTCTTAAGGGTCACTAGAATCTTTTTTCAATTAGAATGAACCCCCTCTCGACTGTTGTGCTTCGAGTTGGAGTACAAATCTTTTTCAATCTCAACTTTTACCGGCTTATGTATAAATTTCATAACTTAAAAACCTTTCCCCCAGGGGCTGAAGGGTCCATTTTATCTCTAAAGACATTGTTATTGAGTCTTTCAACTATATTGAAGAAAAAAAATCCATCTATACATTTATCAGATGATTATGGAAAAATATTCAAATTATGACAAGAAATTTCATATATATGAGGTTACTTTGTTCACATAGAATTAACTCTATTTCTGAAAAACAAGTCATAGAATGGCTTATGACATTGGGGGTCTTATGCAAATGAAAAGAAGACATAAAATGAACTTGTTATCCATGATCCTATAGGTCAGCATTTATTAATTTGATTAAGGAAAGGAAATATGCCGTTATTACCGCATATTATTTAGTGTTTGATGTCATTAACTTCAGTGCATATTGAAATATAGATATATATATATAGATATATATATATATATATATATATATATATATATATATATATATATATATATATATATATATATATATATATATATATATATATATATATATATATAAAATAATGAATACTCCAAATGAACTCACCGGTCCTTCAATGGCTAACGTACGTTTAAATTTTAATTTATATTTTCCCTTATGTATTTTACATATTTGAACCAAAGAAATATATTTTCTATAATTTTTTACAAAAACGAGACGATTTATACAAAAACTAAGATAAAAACTCCCAACATTTAACTCTATTAAGCAATGTCGAAGCGTTGGAGCTAATTTTTTTAAACAGTATCGTTAGTTTTGAACTTGGTTTTCAAACACCTAGATAATTAAATGCCTTTATACTTGGTGTTTATAAAAAGTAACGCATTAACAAAGTAGTTTACTCAAAGTAAAACATTAAACTATGCTTCAGATAATCAAATAAAAATGTTTTATTCAATATTTTTAATAATAATAAACTTTGTTTTTAAATTCTAAAAAAGTTGTGTAAAGAGTGATGTCTTGAGGAGGGGGGTGACCCTTTTCTTATACGTAATAATTTCTGTTCGCTTATAAACTTTGATGTTGCTTCTTACTTTCAGTTGAATTTTTTAAATTTAATTTTTTATCGTTTTAAATAATAGCGTGTAATCCGGTTCTCTCTCCATGAACAATTCCGATACTTGTATATTATAAACACATCGCAACTGTAGCATGACAATTTTTTTCGTGATTATAATTTAAAACTGTACGTAAACTCTTGATTTATTGTCGTGTTACTTAGGTAATACAGAATATTTGGGTTTCTTTCCTAATTTTGAATTTTTACACAAATTTATCCCCAGCTAGTTAGAACTGTGCATTAAACTCATGATTTTTTTTATTTAGTCTAGCTGCTCTTTACTTTTAGGTTAAAAATGTCTTATTGTGGAAAAAAAAGTTTTTGTCACTCTAACATGTTCATTACTATACAAAAGTTTACAGAAAATTTAAGTTTGAACATTTATTCGTTATTATTTCTGCACATCTTTGACTTAGTCTAGTAGCTCTTTACTTTTAGTTGAAAAATGTCCTCAATGATCCATCGTTAACAAATTTAGCCCTAGCTAGTTAAAACTGTGCATAAATTCATGATTTGTTTTATTTAGTCTAGCAGCTCTTTACTTTTAGTTGAAAAATGTCCTCTTGTTGAAAAAAAGTTTTTGTCACTCTAACAAGTTCATCACTAGACAAAAGTTTACGGAAAATTTAAGTTTGAACTATTATTCATTATTATTTCTGCACATCTTTGATTTAGTCTAGTAGCTCTTTACTTTTAGTTGAAAAATGTCCTCAATGATCCATCGTTAACAAATTTAGCCCTAGCTAGTTAAAACTGTGCATAAATTCATGATTTTTTTATTTAGTCTAGCAGCTCTTTACTTTTAGTTGAAAATGTCTTCTTGTGGAAAAAAAGTTTTTGTCACTCTAACAAGTTCATCACTATACACAAGTTTACAGAAAATTTAAGTTTGAACAATTATTCGTTATTATTTCTGCACATCTTTGATTTAGTCTAGTAGCTCTTTTCTTTTAGTTGAAAAATATTCTTAATGATCCATCGTTAACAAATTTTGCCCTAGCTAGTTAAAACCGTTAATGAATTCATTGTATTTTATTTAGTCTAGCGGCTTTTTACTTTTATTTGAAAATGGCCTCTTATGAAAAAAAAGTTTTTTTCACTCTAACAAGTTCATCACTAGACAATAGTTTACAGAAAATTTAAGTTTGAATAATTATTCGTTATTATTTCTGCACAACTTTGATTTAGTCTCCTAGCTCTTTACTTTTAGTTGAAAAATGTCCTCAATGATCAATCGTTAACAAATTTAGCCTTAGCTAGTTAAAACTGTGTATAAATTCATGATTTTTTTTATTTAGTCTAGCAGCTCATTACTTTTAGTTGAAAAATGTCCTATTGATTTAGTCCAGTAGCTCTTTGCTTTTAGTTGAAAAATGTCCTTTTGTGAAAAAAGTTTTTGTCACTCTAACAAGTTCATCACTAGACAAAAGTTTACAGAAAATTTAAGTTTTAACAATTATTCGTTATTCTTTCTGCACATCTTTGATTAGTCTAGTAGCTCTTTACTTTTAGTTGAAAAATGTCCTCAATGATCCATCGTTAACAAATTTAGCCCTAGCTAGTTAAAACTGTGCATAGATTCATGATATTTTTTTTATTTAGTCTAGCAGCTATTTACTTTTAGTTGAAAAATGTCCTCTTGTGGAAAAAAAGTTTTTTTCACTCATACAAGTTCATCACTATACAAAAGTTTACAGAAAATTTAAGTTTGAACAATTATTCGTTATTATTTCTTCACATCTTTGATTTAGTCTAGTAGCTCTTTACTTTTAGTTGAAAAATGTCCTCAACGATCCATCGTTAACAAATTTAGCCCTAGCTAGTTAAAACTGTGCATAAATTCATGATATTTTATTTAGTCTATCAGCTCTTTAATGTTACTTGAAAATGCTCTCTTGTGGAAAAAAAGTTTTTGTCACTCTAACAAGTTCATCACTAGACAAAAGTTTACAGAAAATTTAAGTTTGAATAATTATTCGTTATTAATTCTGCACATCTTTGATTTAGTCTACAAGCTCTTTACTTTTAGTTGAAATATGTCCTCAATGATCCATCGTTAAAAAATTTAGACTTAGCTAGTTAAAACTATGTATAAATTCATGATTTTTTTTATTTAGTCTAGCAGCTCATTACTTTTAGTTGAAAATGTCCTCTTGATTTAGTCTAGTAGCTCTTTACTTTTAGTTGAAAAATGTCCTCTTGTGAAAAAAGTTTTTGACACTCTAACAAGTTTATCAATAGACATAAGTTTACAGAAAGTAACCTCTTAGTTTAACTGAGGTATTAGACCTTTCATCTATTTCGAACAAAAAAAAATCTATTTGAAGTTGTGTTTAAATTCTTCATCAATATAAAATCAAAAAGATGAAAAATATAAATGTAAAATGTTGATGCTATCATATACTGTTACTGCATTTAGTTGACAAATGAGAGATAAATTCATCCAAAATCTTAAAAGTGTCGTTATTTTTAGCTCAACTACTAATACTACAACTACAACAAACCGCTGCACCAGAACTCTAGTTTTTTTTGTAAGAAAATTATGGTAAATAAATTTCTTTTGTTCGAAAATAAACTATCCCCGTGAAATCTGAACTAATACAGGTTTTTGACCGTAAACTCTAGTTTTTGATCATAGTGTTCTCAATTTTTAGGATGTATGGAGCGAGTGAGAGCTCAGTGTTGAGGAGGGGGAGCTTCTTCTCTGTACTAGTACATCATTTGATGTTACTGACGAGCTCACAGTTGAGGAGGAGGAGCTTCTTCTCTGTACTAGTACAGAAATTGATGCTACGAGCCGAATGTGTATTGTAGATGACGAGCGATTGGCACCAGGTTTATCTTCAATTAGAGTACGTGAAGATTTATTTTAGGAGATGTCTCCTTTGTTCGATATACCTATAAATGATAATGAGATTGAATGTATACCACCCCCTCTCATAGATATAATGGTAGTGGAGGATAATGATAGTGAAGTTGTGATAATTGAACCAGACATTATATATTTAAAAACCATTGTAAATATTGATATTTCAAGTGAATAAAAATATTTAGAAGAATCATTTATTTTTTATCATTGATAGAAAACTTGACTGTGGACTGATAGTACTCTATTGGGATGATCTAATCAAACTGAACTATTCATATACAGAAGTCTCTGCAGGTATCCTTATTCTATACATATCTAGTAGGAGAAAATAAATATAGTATAAACAAATTTATTGTATGATTATAATATAAAACTCATTATGCATATCAATAATTAGTTTTATCGTTAAATGATATATGAGAACTCTTCCACCACGGTTTTCGTTGTTTAAAATCTATTTCGTAGAATTACCTCTTATGTTGTCTCTTAAAGGACCACTTTTTCTCTTCTCTTAGAACATATTCATCATAATATTCAGTGTTACAGCTGCATCATGGAAAATAATCACAATCATAGTATAACTTATCCTATCTTCTACGGAAAAATTTTGAAGTGAACTTTAAATTTTTATGTCTTGGTGAACTTAAAACTGAAGTGGAAGCTTTTTATTTTCTCTGGTGAAATTAGAATTGAATTGTGTTCTTTGATAAAATTCAGAATAAAACTTGAACTTTTCTATCTTCTATGAAAAATTGAGCCTGCTAGTAGTATCATTATCTCTAAAATTCTTTTTCTTACATCTCTGACCTTTTTAATAAATATTCTGAACGTTTTGACGTTCTATCATACCCTAAAAATAATGAACACTTAACAAAATAATGCATAAAATATTTTTAATGAAATAACGACATGTAGAATATTAATATAAACATATGTTAAATACATTATTATACATTATTAGTACACTTGCGCTTCACTTTCCGTCAATTCATCTTTATATTCATTGATGATATTGTCTGCTAATGTCCTTTTTATTCTGCCTGCGATTTCACTGTCTATTGTCACATTATTTTTACATAGATAGCAGTTTTGACACATTGACAAGATATGATTTATGATGTTGGTGCAGCTGTATGCATGTCTTCTTTTTCTCTTTGCTTTCATTCTAATGCTAACACCGGAAAGATAGCGATAAGATCTATCAAAGGCTAACATGTTACCAGAACCATTAGCTAGAAGTTTTCCCTCTTCATCAACTATTATTTTTACGTTGGCATTCTCTTTGAGTACTAATTTCTCTGGTAATGTTACTCTCGCATATCCACCGTTTGCGTGATGGAAATTCTTGGGTACTCCAAAGGAATCTAACTTCTCGCTGTCATGACAACGCATGCATACATTTCCAATAGTGTTACCACTTGCACTCGTTTCATAGTTCAGGTATTTCTCCTTGTCATCATTCATCACGACGATGATTTTATCATGTGCACACACTTTCGTCGAATAATTCATCTTCACTTTTTTACAGATATGAATTATGTGTTTATCCTTCCACGGCGTAAAAAATACTGATCTAATACATGCAATAAACTATGTAGTATCGATAAGCTGCCATATAGAACCAATGGGAGAGCCGCGTCGTGCCTATGAGCAAGCATAGAGTACGATTGGTAGAGCCGCAAGCATATTTCATGACATTTTAAGATACGTGAAAAAGTTAAAAAAATACCATTTTAAAAAAATTCAAAAATTATTTTAAAAATGGGGGGGAGGGGTCCCGGTGGTCTTTGGGGACTAGAGGTGCATTAGGAGGACCGTGGGCCTTGGGGTTTGGGTTAGGGGACCCCAAAACACTGCTCAAACGGATCTTGTGTATTAAAACCACCACAGAGTTTAACCTTCAAATCCTCTTCTAAAAAAATTTGTAAGATCATCTTTTAAAATGTCTCTTACCTTTTAGCCGAAATAATTTCCTAAAATGTCTAAAACGATTTCATCCATTTCAACTTATAAAATGGGTTTAGAATGGACATTAAGAAAATAACTTGTTATGAAAAGATATAATGAAGCCATAAAAAAGTAATAAAAAATGGGGTCTCAGGGGCCTCTGGAACGGTGGGGGCGCTTTGGGAGCCCGGGGGACCTTTGGGGACCGGGGGCTTCCTTCGGGGTGGGGGTTTGGGGGATCGGAGCCCTTTGGGGTTGTGGTAGGGGGATCTGAGCCCTTTGTGGTTGGGGTAGGGACCTCACGACACTGTTCAAATGGAACTTGTGTATTATAATGACCACATAGTTTCACCCTCAAATCCTCTTCTAAAACATCTTCTAAAATTATCTTTTAAAATGTCTCTAACTGTTTCGCCGAAATAATTCCGTAAAATGCCTAAAACGGTTTCACCCAAATAATCCCTAAACGTAATTTCTGCGTGTTCCTTTTGTTTTGGTATCCCTGCGCTGTCACATTTGAAATTTCTAGGAAACCCTTTCCCACGTTAATCTCTTCATCTCATAAATGTTCCTAGCTACACTATTAAGATTTTGTTAGAATATCAATTTATCTCTCTGACTTAAAGATCAGTGAAGCCATATTTAAAAATAGAATTTCTCTCTCTTTAGACTCCTGCATAATTCCAAAATAAAAAGTGATGTCATTTCTAATTCCTGACACTAAAGATCAACGAAGTCCTATTTAAAAATAGAATATCAATTTTTCTCTCTGACCTAAAGAGCGTTTATCCCTCAGATCTAAGATCAAAGAAGCCATGTTTGTTTCTTAATTCCCCTTTCGTGAATCAATAATTCCCCCGCCGATTATGTAAATCAATTTCTCAGGTTAGGTTAGCCAAACAACAAAGAAGCCATGTTTGTTTCTTAATTCCCCTTTCGTGAATCAATAATTCCCCTCGATTATGTAAATCACCCCATTGTCATTACACCTGGACAAACAACAACAAATAAATCGACCTTGAAACATCCATCAAAGTGAGAAAAATCCTGTTTTTCCATTCTCACTGACAAAAACCATAAAACATCCATAAATTGCTGTACTTGTCGCTGTTTTTTCATTCTCACTGACAAAAACCATAAAACAGACATAAATTGCTGTTGACATCCATGATAAACATCAAATAAATTGACCAACACTCATAACCGTCCAAAAAACATCCATAAAAGTGAGAAAATTCCTGTTTTTTCAAGTGAGAAAAATCCTGTTTTTTCATTCTCACTGACAAAAACCGTAAAACATCCATAAATTGCTGTACTCGTCGCTGTTTTTTTCATTCTCATTGACAAAAACCATAAAACAGACATAAATTGATGTTGACATCCATTAAAAAAATCAAATAAATTGACCAACACTCATAACCTTACAAAAAAACATCAATCAAAGTTAGAAAAATCATTTTTTTTCAAGTGAGAAAAATCCTGTTTTTTCATTCTCAGTGACAAAAACCGTAAACCACGTGGTTCACCCTGGAGCTCATGAGACCTTTCTACTCCTAGAACTTTTAGTTTCCGTTCGAATGAGCCCTCCCACGCTATGGGACCAAAGAGCTGATATGATCACCCCTGGGAAAGAAAAACAGAAAACAAAAAAAACAAATAAACACGCATCCATGATCATTCTTCTGGAAAAAATACAAAATTCCACGTTTTTAGAGATAAGAGCTTGAAACCTCTACACTAGGGTTCTCTGATGCGCTGAATCTGATGGTGTGATTTTCATTAAGGTTTAATACCTTTTAAGGGGTGTTTCCCCCTTTTTTCAAAAATCAGGCAAATTTTCTCAGGCACGTAGCCTTTGATGGGTAGAAATAAACTTGATGAAACTTATATATTTGAAATTAGCATAAAAAGGTGATTCTTTTGATGTATCTATTGGTATCAAAATTTAGTTTTTTTAGAATTATGGCTACTATTGAGCCGGGTCACTCCTTACTTACAGTTCGTTATCACGAACTGTTTGATTCGTTTTCCTCTTGCACTGAAAAGGTATTGTAGGAGGTATTTACCGAATATCTACTTCATATTTGCGTTTTATTCACTTGCTGAAAATAACTTCGTTCGGGTTTTTGTTTATTAATTATCCTTTTTCGTTCGTTATCGTATAAACGTGTGTCACGCAGAGCCAGTGTATTCTCTGAACGCATTTACAACTTTCCGTAATAGAATCTTCCCACTGTAGCAGATCTTAAAAGCGACTTTCTCCGTTAAAATAGGTACTGTCTATTTTCGTACAGTTTTCATCTACATTTGTAAGAAACAGGTGAGCCAAATTGTTAAACTCATAATGATTATACAAATAAATTTTTAAACTGTAAACTAAATTATAAACATATTACATCCTTCTGTTCCCTAAGAATACGAAAAGCGGAAAAAAGTTGTAGCCACACCCGTAAGTCTTGGAAGTTCACTACCCTAAGAGTAATTGGAGGGGGGGCATTGAACCTCAACCCATCTCCATTCATTGGTAAAGGTATATTTTAACTAAGCTTTGAGATTGTGGGATTGGAGGAAGGACGAGGACTCACAAATTGTGGAAAATTTCTTATCTACCTGAAAATGAAGGATAATGAATAGGATGTCAGTAGAGAAGCCCTTATATCTCCAACGAGAACACATGTGCTGCCATCTACAATTGAGTCTAACTCTGATCCCACACCAAATATTTGCATAGCCTCCCTAGGGGAAATGGATTTCCGAGAAATTGATTGCGTAACCTAACCTAACCTCATGAGTTCCGGAACGAACACCATATATGGGCATAGACTCCCTAAGGGAAATGGTTTTCCGAGAAATTGATTGCGTAATCGAAGGGGAAGTGGATTACCGAGAAATTGTTTGCTTAATCGATTGGGAATTGTATTGATCCGATAACGGGAAACAAATCACGTGTCTCCTTCTAAGCCAATCAGAGGGCTGGTTACATATTAGCGGTGGAGGATTGCAGAAAATATAAGGAAAGGATGTTGGCTATAGTTTTTATTAGTCAATGAATAGAATTCAATGAAGCGAGAAGAAGAACAGTATGACTTTACTCATTTGGATATATATTTGTGGCGATAATGATGCCGAGTGGGATTTTTACCTTATTAGAAGTTGATAGTGGAGATAATGGTAAAAGTGAAAGAGCACCAAAAATTACGGTGGAAACCACGAGAGGATCAAGACTTTGTCTGCAACGGGATGAAGTATATGCAAGATATGTAATATCCTTGAGAAAATTTAAAATGGAGGATCAATTATGTTTCACTGCTAAAGTTGATATAGCGCATGTGAATAGACTTCAATGTGCTTTTAGTGCATTAGTGAAACATATTGAAGACAATAAACTGTATCGCTAATTGTACATGCTTAGTATTATTGTTGTTGTAATTATTCAATAAAATTGTTTCGAAATCGAAAATGTTCCCTTTCTTTTCTGGTCAGGTTAGAATGCTAGGGCTAACGAATCATGGTCAGTCTAGAGTCAGCAGTCAGAGTGAAAGGACTGAAAAATGAATAAATTTGAGAAATAGAGGATTAGATCAAATCTAGTGTTTATGGAAAAACATTTGATTTTGGATGATGATTTTCTCGAGTTATCTCTTCAACGCAGGATGTTCTGTCGCAGGGAACACTTGACAATATAATGAAAACAGGTTCTCCCCCATTGGACCATTGTATGAAACTTTTAAGATGTGACTCAAATGCTTATACTCAATTTATTGATATATTAATTGGAACAAAGCAGAATCATATCGTGGATACACTTTTGAAAACATTGCCAATGGATTCAATGTAGATGGCTCCCCCAACCATTCGAAAGAGGTAAAGTCACAGAGTTACTCCTCCACCTTGAATTTATCCGTCGGCAGGAACGATCAGTTTCGTTTTAGCTGTGAGAGAGTCAAGTGACATTGGAAACAAAAAAAATGTTCTATACATGTCCATTATGCATGTACACTCTTGGCAGTTGGAGTCAATGTGAGAATTGTAGAATTATTGATGACTATAGTGAAAAGTGCAAATTATGTAATTCTTGTAAATTACATAGAGGCTATGCAGTACAAATTAAAGGATGTAATTCATGTCTTGAAGAGATTTGTGACTCTCAGCCTAGAGGACACATGTGCTCCAATTGTCACTATGATTAATTTGAACAGAGGGAGAATACTTACCCCACTATGATTGGAAAGAACACCAAACGTTATTTTAGTTTATTTCTACAAGATTGGTATCGTCGTGGATTTAAATTATTCTTGGGAAGAGGAGTCAGGTCTACGATTCAACTGTTGGGGTAACAAGACAATTTGGTTTCTACGTCATCGTTGTGACGACACTGCCTATTATGACTAAAAACCAAAGTGATTTTTATTTGGCAGTTACCGAATATGATTCACCATTTGAAAACACTGTATGTGATATTGCTTCAAATAGACAGATTGAAACTCGTGAATTTCATAATATGAATACAAATAGTATCATTGACTATACAAAGAGAAATGACAAGAGTGAAGTTAAATTGTACTGTAGAAAATGTGACCCTGACTTTGCAGTCAACCAAGATCAATATACAGTGAATCCAAATGATTTACCAGCATTAGTGGTTCACGACAGTTGCCTATACACCGATGAAGAAATCTAAATTGAAGATTTAAAGACATTGTTGTATATATATATGCATTTTATTAATAAACAAATTCACAAACATTTTTTAAGCACTTTACTCGTAGGGCACTGAAATCAATATTATATAGGTCTGAGAGGATATTTTCCACTAAAAAGTCGTTAAGACGTGGATTGTGACCAGAAACGTGGAGAAACTGCTTGTAAGTATAGCCGCGACATCGAAACACAAAATATAGTAGTGCATGGAAGCCACAGCTTTTAGTCGTTAGATCCTGCACCCTCTTCCGATTTTGAATAATAGTTTTCCAACTGCTCTCAATATAGTTGCTGATGTGGGGTGTGTAAAATGTATGGGGTAGACCAAGAGGATCAGAAAATTCAATCGTCTTCATTGTTTGAAAGATGCACAGCCAATGACCCGTCAGCACAGTCGACGGACTGCTATTAACAATAATTATGCTATTGTTCACACTTTGAATTTTTCCAAGAAACTCCAAGGCCAGACAATAGGATTTGTACTGAGACATGTAGGGATCTATATTAAATACATTGATTATTTTACTGGTGTTCATGGTGCCAAGTCTAGTAGAACACTGCCTTCGGGAGTGATTTCCCAATAGGTTTCATATTGATTTAGTGAGATTAGTGCAATACTCTCAGCCAATGGGTCGGCAAATGTACACTCTAAACGCACACTCCCCGTACGTGCTATACTCATATCCTGTGTGCCAGACAAATCTAGTACAATGATACCATGTGTTTTAGCAAACATTTCTTCGGTTATATCATTTTCAAATAGTTGCGAATCGTGATCTAGGGTTTGCATGGTCAACTCATACATTGCTCTATAGGATTTATCAAAAGACAGATTGTAGAGTGGGATACCGTTTACTTTTCACACAAGAGATGAAAGTCCAAACATTTCAAATTTACGTGGACATCCAGTCCACGATCCTATTGCACTGGCGCTTTTTACAAATGCTAAAGCGAGTTTTGACGGAATTTCGCCATTGATAAAGGATGAGTCGGTGAAGGTGCTTGACCCCATGGCAAAATGACGTTGATTTGTGATTGTATGAGGAACAAGTAGTTTAATATTATTTCCATTGGCTCTCAGTTTTTACACTGCCAAAGCAACAGAACTCATGACTTGTTTTTGGCGTACATGAAGTATTGCCGATGTTAGGGAGAGAGTCACATCAGGATTGCTAGCAAGTTTTTTTCCCAATATGAAATTGGATGGTGAAAGCGTTTGTTTTATATCTACTTTAACATTGGGCAGCAGCCATTGGGGTATATTAAATATTTCATGATATATTTTTCCAACTAGATGTAATTCGCTAGTTGTAGCATTTTTAAGTGCATCTGTACTATCAGTATTAGTAATATATTCATATCCAATGGTGGTGCCTCTCAATTCCTTGTATGACTTAGGTGTCATCGACATGAATTGCATATAGCTCGTATAATTTGAGAGATTGTTGCTTGTGCTCACCACCGTGCCATTGATGTAGACACTGATTTGACGAAATAAATTATGTAATATACAATTTTCATAGGAAATTCCATAGGCCCAAATTGGCAATGTATTATCGGATTTTCGGACTTTCATTTGTAAATCTATAAATGTCGAAGACGTTTCCATACAGTAGTCTTCATTGGAATAAATTTGAAAATGTATATTATCAGAGAGGGGTTGTCGTGGATAAAATTGTCCACAGTATCGATATTTGACACTAACATCAACATTTTCTGCCCTGAATAGATTCAATGCTGAGGTGATTGAAGGTTGAGAATCCTTATGCGGTAGGTAGGACATCTGAGGAAAAGAAATCCAGTTTCGATCAAACAATTTTCTTCCTGGGTCTTCTTGTTCTGTTTACTGTACGTGTCGGATGTTTCCTTCTTTTCCCTAACAAAAGTGACGATGTCTTTCGTGTCTGACCTGAGTGGAGACTGATGAGTGATGCGTTGTTTCACGGCCTTTTTAAATCTTTTCCATTTTGTTTTAATCCCTTGCCATGGGTTCGCACATTGGACCTGAGATTTTCCGAAGTACTTTTTTTAAAATCCTTGCCAGAGCCCCAATCGTATAGTGTAGAGAATGCAAAATCTGTCGCAGACCGTACAAGATATTTTCTAGCCAGAGGTAGTGCAGAGCGAAACAACTGCCAAGACCGTAGCCAGATATTGACGAGCGACGTTTGTAATAGTCCATTCCATTGCCCTGTTGTCCTGGGCCAAGAGTATTAACATAGCAGTCAATATCAGGACAAATGAATGCCACTTTTCTATTAGACATCTTGTTGTTGTTGAACGATGGGCCGAAAATGGCATGTAATCACAGCCAAACCTTTTGAAATTGCTATGGGATCACCCAATTCAGTTCGTAGTGTTAACTGACAGAGTTCCAAATAGGAAGTGTTTACGGGAATATATTGAACATGCTTTATATTGTAGTGGTGAATATGTTCTCGATTGTTTTTTCGTTCAAGAACTCGTAGGAGGGGAACATTTGAATTACCAACCCGAGATTTTTCCACAAATGAAGCGTAGAGAAATATACAAGTGTCCGTGGAGAAGGCAGGCGGGTAGTCAGCAAAAATGAAATTAGTGTTTCCGGCACTTTTACCAATGATTATATTGAGCTTAAAGCCAAGAACATCCTTTAGGTTATCATTGAGAATAACCTTTTCATCGACAATAGGTGAACTAATATAAATCTTACCCTCCTCCTTTGAATAATTGAAATAAAAAGCTCCTTTTTTACGAGCGGAAATTCTTTTATTAATAGAACGACATAAATCATTCATACAGGTGATGTCCTCGTAAGGTTAATTCATATATGGATAGTCCATACAATTGATTTCTTTAACTTGTTCTCGGTCATCTAAAGGTGCTGGCGACCCATCAGAGGGTCTAATTTTCATTTCATTTACGATCCTTATTTACGATGTCGTAGGTATTTTTGAGAATGCAGTCGACAAGAGCCACTTCATACAAGCCCTTGAATTTGATGGTGGGGGAGAGTTTTGTCAAAAAATCACATATTCTATTCGTTATTGCAGAGAGGATCAGAAAAATTAAACATGAGAGTTAAATAGAAATCACTGAGCATTGCTAATGCATTCAATACCAACACAAGGACCAACATTAGACTTGTACCCTAGCCAGCAAACAAGGAAATGTCGTTTATCTATACTAGTAAGAGTCTTTGATTTCTTTTCAATTCGGTAAATTTCACTGGTGTTTCTAACTTTTTGCAGTTCATATTCATAAAAACCACCGAGAATCTCATAATCTTTGGTGTCTCATAGTCGATATGTCGTGGGCTCGGTGTCCAGAATTTTGGACACTTTAAAAAGTTCAGTCCTCCATACACAATTCCCCTTTTCAAAAATATTGGTGGTTCTATTAATTCGTACAATATCACCAATATTGAATTTCTTCTTCACATTTTTTTTCTTTTTCACCATTGGAGTATTGCTTTAGAAAAGCATCAAATGTATAATGAACTTCCCGAGGACTTGAGTTGGACAGAGATCGATGAGGTCGATGATTGTATATCCGCATGATTTTATCTAAATCATGAATAAAAGCAGATGTATTTTTCAGTGTACAATATCTTGAAATTAGTAGACGAATCGTTCTCATTTATCGTTCAGCCAATGCAGCCTTTATCAGGCTTTGACTACGATAAAGTCTTGTATTATATATTAATAGAACCTTTTGCACATGGGGATTAACAAATTCACTACCACGATCCGATTGAATTTTTCTATAGCAATCCTGTTCAAGATTACTTTCAATGGCCTGAGCATTTTCAACACCTCTCTTTGACCGTAATGGAAAGGCATAGGCATAGCGACTAAAGACACTGATTTCCACCAGAATATATTTAGAGTGTGAATTGTGACGCTGTTCAATTGTATCTAAATTTAAAAGATTAATTTGCCTTATGTTTAGAGGGAAAAAAGCTCTGGTTTCTCGATATTGCTAACCACGATGTCAGTGAGTATACTGCAGTGTGCAACTTGATTCAATTTGTAGGAGAAATCTTGCTTTTTTTTTAATGTGGTGCCAGAAACAACCTTAGACAGGGTTTTGGGAGTAGTTAAAATTCTCGCTTCGCCAATATTTTCAAAGACATGATTTAGAATTTCAACCATTTTGAACGCAAACACGTAGTGTAATGTCCATTCCCCTTTTTCACACTGGAGGGTGAATCAATGCGTCTTCGCTTTTGACTAGCAGCCATAGGTGTTATAAAATCATTGCTGCTGCTGCTAGTATTTTCAAATATTGAATCTTCTTCTTTTTTAAATGCTGTTGGCGTTGTTGGAAGACTATATTCTCTTAGTTTCTTTAGAATTTGCTTATTGCCACTAAGACTTTTGGGAAAGTTTGATGCATTTAGAAATGTGTATAGATTATTGTCAAATGATAAAAGTCCTTTACGATTCGTCACCATATCACAAATTAAATCACCTAGATTATAACTTTTTTCCTGAATTATAATTCGTTTCTCTGTGCTGTCGACTTTAACTTGATGTTCATCAGTTTCCAACATGAGATATGATAGTACTCTTTTACTCTGTTCTCGATAGGTCACTGGCACTAGGTTTCCAATTTTCGATACAATTGAATTCAAGTCCTTCTCCTTTGATCACACAGCAGAATCTTGAAGAGATGTTTCCCGTTTAGAAGGATCTGTGATGACAGTAACAGCGGCGGTGGGTCTCTCATGATATGGTTTATGTTTGTCCACACGTCGCAATGCATCTTGAAGTAAAAGCAGTTTTTTGTCATCGGCAATATTCTCATCATTAATGAATTTGCTTAGTTTGTCTTCAAAATGTTCGACGGGCAAGAGGAATAGTTCAAATGGTGTCAATTTATAGGGTTTAGCCATTCTCTAGAGATAACTGTTTACAAGTCCTGCAATTGTTGGCAGTAAAAGTGTGAAAAAGCTACCGCCCGCTTGAAGGAGACGTTTTCTTTTAAAAATTTTCCCCTTGTTTTTACAAGCGCGTACTGTGGAACGATGTTGCTTTGTCTGTTGTCTAACACCTTCTGGCAGTTGAACATTGCCCTCGGTTAAATTTAAACAAAGTTCAGATCTTAGATTAATGAAATCATTGTCAACACCATGTTTGAGTATAGCCTTCCTGAGTGGAGGTTTTGAAGGACCTAAAACGAAAAATAAATACCAATTTTCGTGTAGTTTCTTCAGTGTCATAATGTCAACTAATAGCCTTTTCTACTTTTCACCGGAAGATATACTGTAATTTCTGTGTCGAAAATGACGGTGACTACACGTAGATCCTCGGGCGTGCTCTGATTAAGATCCAGCAAAATGTAACCGTAGGGCTTATTAGTCGCCTGAGTGTACGCTGACAGCAGAAATTTAGGGGCACCTGGATATATCTGTTTATTGAGAGTTATTAGCGAGCTAGAATCCCGAACAACTCGATAGATAATACAGATAGTGCAATTCAAAGCAAGGGTTCACATACATTTGCTCTGATGAAACAGATTGTGTAGAACTAGGGTTATGGAAATGTGTTCATGGTTGGAGCGAACGGTGAACAGCTGTAGCATTTCCTGTGAGAACTGTTCAATGGATTCAGCCAAATCATCAATATTCAGCCACGAGTTCTGTTCAATGCTATTGAAAATATCAAGTCCCAGTATGAATTGTATTGGTATGGTTGTGGCAATAGCTTTTATTTGATCGTAGGACTCCTGCCAAATACTATAGCAATAGTAAATTTTCTTTGGTTTTTCCAAAACCATTTTCTGACTATTTTGAATTATTTTAGCTAAAAGTGTTGTTTTCCCCGACATTGAGGGACCACAAAGAAACGATCTGAAGGGTGTTTTATTTTGATACATGCTGCTGCTGTTGTTGACAACAGTCGGACTACAACTAACTGTAAATCATACGTGTCCAGTGAATAAGTAGTAGTAGTAGTAATTTTCCAATAGATCTATCTAGTACGTTAACAAGAACAACAAAAACAATATTTCATGGTCATTTATTCAACATGAAAACTCTATTTGTTCAACATGAACAACAACATAAGAATAACACTTGTTCAACAAGAACCTGACAAAAACAATATTTCAAGGTCATTTATTCAACATGAAAACTCTATTTTTTCAACATGAACAACAACATAAAAATGATGTAAAACATTTATTATAAAAAAAACACTTTTTTTCAAACATGAACATGAACAGCAGGAACAACAACACAACTTATTGTCTTAAAAAACACTTTTTGTCCAGCATCACATTTATGTACATTAGCAAACACACACTATTTGTAAATAACTTGAAAACAACAGAAAACACATGAAAAAAACACTTTAAATAAAAAGCACAGTTGAACATTATGAATTTAAAAGGGGGTCCCCCCCCCATCTGGGGCCGCGGGGCCGAAGGCCGGCCGCGGCCCCCGAGGAGGGGGGACCCCCCACCCCCCGGGAGCCGTGGAGCCGGCCGCGGGCGGGACCCCCCACCACCCGGGGCCGCGATGGAAAAAACTGTATACAATAGTCGTCGTAACTGCAGGTTAGGTTGGGTTGGGTCAGTGGTTGGGTTAGGGTGAGGTTGAGTTAGGGTTAGTTAATTTATGAAAGGTTAGTGGTTAGAGCATTTAATTTATGAAAGGTTAGTGGTTAGTGGTTAGGTTAGGGTTAGTGGCTAGGTTAATTTATCCAGACCAAGTTGATTGCGCTAGTCTATGCATTCAACCCGGCCTGAAATAAGATAGTGGTCATGTGGCAGTACACTTACACCATTCTTGAGCATATAGACTTTGTCAGATATATATGACATTGCATTTTTTTCCACTCTTACAGTATAATTTTTATACTGTAGAGAGCGAATTGCAAGCACTTGTGCTCTCGGCACTAGGCTACTTTCTACACAGTCTCTGTACACGCTCATGTTGAAATTGCTCTCTACAAAATGTGTAGGCACCCCTTTACACGCCTGCTTTACATCCCCATTATGAGTTTCTGAGCAATAAACTTTAGGACCCGGGAACACCCCCCTGGATATCAAATCAATCCCCGTCTCTGATTTTAACATTAGTAGTTGGTTGGGGGCTTGACGTTTCACCAACTCGGGGTAGAGGGACGGATTCCAGTGGGTGAAATCCTTCCGCGAGCTGATGTGTTCCCCATTTTCCAAATCTCTCCATAAATCCACGTTTTTTACCTTTAACAGCAGATAACCTGTATCCCCATAGTAAACTTGAACCTCCCCCTCCCTTGGCCATTGCACCCTGCGCACATTGTAAAAAAACGACAACGTGAATTTTTTGGAAATTCCAAGAACTGAACTACCTCCTGCTATATTCTTGTTCAGTACCACATTTCGCTTTTTCCCGTGTAGAAGAACCATGCCAGCCTCTATGCTCGTGAACGATGTAAAATTGGGGTCGGCAATAATTCGTGCAAACTCTTGAGGATCAGTCACGAAGTCACAGCGAGATCTGTTGCGTACGCTTTCACACATTTTGCCAAACGCTGAATTTAGAATGAGTTTGTACATTTCCTTCTCTACTTTTGCTTTATGCCCGAGAGCGTTTATCAACAAAAGCGTCGATAAACGTTTTCAAGTATGGTTTCTGATTGAATTGCAGGACCCTATGTATTTTTGTGTTTTTGAAACCATTGTTACCCATCCAGTGCAAAAGCAAATTGTAAGCAACAATATTCTCCTTAGGGTCCAAATCAGCAATCATTTTTTGCTTAGAGGGGCTCCAGTGCATCCCCATATTCTCAACCAATGATCGATTGTAGGGGCTCAGTGAGTCCCTGGTCACAGGTCGATTGATACAGGGAAAAACAAAATCTCTGACTGAATCGTGAAGCGCCAGTGGAATATGCCCGTCAATTTCAAAGAACCGACCCTGTTGCCCATTGTCCTCGACGGCGGTAATGTCAGGGAACTCACAAGGATTCTCAAGCCATTGATAGTTCCCACACGGCAAAGAGTAGTGAGACGTTGCCAAGGGGTACAAAGAGTTCATGTCCAAGAACACTGCATTTGACTTTGCAACGGTGTTTTGACCGCTCGGATCGGTTGACAAGACGCGATCCCCATGAAAGACATACACCCCTCCCTCATTGATCTTTCTACAAAAAGGTGAAGATCTACATAAGTTATTAGGCCTATTTCCTCCCTACTAATTTTTAAAATCAAGTCCATCGCTAAATGTGGCGTGGAAAAATAATAGCCTATATCTAGCCCGAACTCTGAATAGATTTGGTCTGTGTTCTTGCAGACTATGTCTAACAGACGTAAAACGTCACTGGCCAAGTACAGTCCACAATAATCCCACCCATTTTTACAATTCCCCTTACACCACACCTTCTTGGCAAACTCATAGTCCTCGGCTGTGCATTCACTGTTGGTGAGTGAATTGTAGAAAGCTTCAATTGGAGGTAGTTTCACCTCGCTTAAGGGAGCGCCAGAACAGTAATAGTCGTATGCATATACACCTTTACAGGTCAATAGGTAATAGTCGGTTTCAGGGGATAGTAAATTTAACTGTCTTGAAAATACTTTTTGAGAAAGAGAAAGCAATAAAAATTTTCACTTTTATGCAATTGAATCAGTTGACTCAAAGACTTGGAAAAAAACTAAAGAAAGAAAAAAACATTAACTCATTCTAGCATGTAAGTCCAATATTCTCTACCTATCGTTTTATCTCGAGAAGCACCACCTTCTTGGCCGCTTTGGGAATGATGTTATAGGTAAATGAATTATTTACCCATGGACTATCTACTCCCCCTCCCTCCCTGTGCATACATGCCAGTGCCGGTGAAATAAATTTTAAATCATAATTTACATTGTGGATAAAAACTGGGATAAAAAACATGCTGGCTAACGTTTAAGTTACACGATTGATGCGCTACCCCTCTAAAATTACTACCCCCAGAGGATATTTCCTCCCACAAGTGATTGTGGTCTCTGAATTTCCCCTTCCCCCCTCTTTTCCCTCTAGTCCCTATCCCCTTATCTCCCTCTTCAAACTCCTCCATACAAACCCAACATAATTTTCGATTTTTAATCGCAAGGCGATCCTCTGCAGACAACAACATAGGGTAATGTGTGTTTCTCAAACGGGAAATAACGCTATTAGTTGTACCAATTAGTTTAGTCAGTTCCTTTATCTGAAACTCTCTCTCATCTACTATTTCTCCTACTCCCAAAATCCGCATGAGGTTAGAACTGTATCTTTGGGCGATGGTATAGGACAAAAAAAGGGCTTGGTTTTCTTTCATTCTGTTTGGAAATTGAGGATAGTTCACTTCCACCAGCTTAGCTTCACAATCCAAAGATATTTTGTTACCCTGGAGGAGGGTGTTTTGAAAATTTTTAAAACATAAAATGGCTCTAACACCTGATACTATTTCCACTGACTGATATCCATACCGTCTACAATGCTTCATGTGATCCCGTTGATTTAAATAGCTACGAAATCGAAACAGGTATGTCGGACAATAAAAACATACCCCCGCCCCTTTCTTACACGCCCCCCGAACACGACTGGTGTATGTAATTGGGTTAAAATGGCATATTGAATTGGCATGGCCACTAGATGGTGCTGTGTACAACAACCAAACCCAGCATTTAACAAAATTAATTGAGAGAACCCTTACACGAGACACCACACCCTTCTTTTCTGAACAAGCGCCATTCCCAAATTCAGTTTCATTCTGAACCACAGTAAAGCTAATATTTAAATGGATAAGGACCGTTTGAAAAATATCAATAGACTTGAACTTTATGGGATAGTTTCTCTCTTAATAAGAGAAATCTGAAACGGTGAAATGCGACCCCTCCTTCCTATATCCAGTTCAATGATCTAAATTCCTCTTGGTAGCTTCATCTGCTAAAGGCTGAAATGCTTATCTTAGGAAAGCGTACTTCAAAACTTTTTGACCTGTTTCAAAACAGAGCCGCTGGACAGCTTGACAACCTACTAAATCAGAATTATATTTTAAAACTATTGACCTTTCCTCACCTGCCCCCCCCCTCTTAAAATAAAATCTTTCTTAAATTTACAAATATTAACGCTTACATTTTCGACATAAAGAACTACTGACCCGCTCCCATTTTCATTATAATTCTCCAGATGCGTAATAATATGACCTATGCACTCGGAAAGAGCACCCTCAAAATTCTCTAAATTTGGATAGATCACACGCATCTCGGTCTGTACATAATGATGGTAAACTTCACTTTTTCCCTCATTTTAATAAAACACCTTTAAAACAATAAAAACCTTAATTGAATCCCTACCACCCCACAATTGAATTTGGTTCTCCAGCAGTGCACGAATTCTATCTACATAGTCAGGCACAATTTCTACGGGGTCAAACACAAAATTACCACCCAAAAGCGAATTAAATGGGTCACCAAAAGTTGCAGTGTAGACAACTATTGTATTTAAAATTGTGTTTGAGAGTTGAAACTCAGGGAATGATGTAAATTGGATATTACCCCCCTCCTCCTCCTCCCCCTCTTGTATATTATCACCACCCCCACCTAAACATTGTTCAATAATAGGGCTATGGGAAGCCACTTCATTCAATTGAAGTGGAACTATGTTATCGGGGGCTAGAGGAGGGTTCCCTGTTAATTCCCGGGTAAAATCGTCTAAAAGCTGCAAGGTGTTTGGACTCAGCAAAGGTAAGTCCCCCTGCCCAACTGTGCTATTATAAAAATTTAAAAGAAAATCACATAAGAAGTCATCAATATTACCATGCCATTCACTGATAGTAGATGTTGAATTGTTTGAGGGCTCCATAGGCACGTCCTCTCCTTCTCCAACTGACGAGCAGTGGGGAAATGGCGAGTATGGAACCAGGACAACCTATAAATGAAAAATAGCTTATTTTCATAGTGTCTAAATCACCCTATTTTAAAAAAAATTTGATTATTATTTACATGTGCTTAGTAGCATTTGGTTTACTCCATATATCCTGAAAGTTCCAGCTAAATACAATCTAAAACATTACATAGTAGGTTTTGATTTTTTTCAAACAACCCCCCTCAATTTCCACTATTTAATACCCCCCTCCGGCCCCCTCTCGGCCCAGCGGGCCCCCGTAACGCGCCCCACGGCGCGTGGTGGCCCCACTTTCCCCTGAATACGATAATTGACCTGATTTAAAACGGGGGAGTAATTTTTTTTTAATATCTTTGACAGGCTTTGACTGACTGATTGACTGATGAAATGAGTCGATTGTTGGAAGACCAAATTATTAAAACCATAATATTCAATGGTGCAAAAAATAGCATTCTTCTTTGATTTAAAAGAATCTAGTCAATCTATGATCAGTAATTTACAATACTAGAAATTAACGACAAATAACACTATGAGTTAGTAAAGAGATGGCAATAGTTTATGGCTACAGTGGGCCAGAGAAAATAGCAAAGATTAGAAAAAAGTGGTTTTCTTTGACAAGCAAGCAAAACAAAAATTACATTATATTTAGATATCTCTGAGGTAAGGTTTTTTTTTCTTTTAATGTCTTTGACAGGCTTTGACTGACTGACCGACTGATGAAATGAGTCGATTGTTGGAAGACCAAATTCTTAAAACTATAATATTCAATGGTGAAAAATAGCATTCTGCTTTGACTTAAAAGAATCTAGTCAATCTATGATCAGTAATTGACAACACTAGAAATTAACGAAAAATATTACTAAGAGATAACGAAGAGATAGCAATAGTTTATGGCTACAGTGGGCCAGAGAAAATAGGAAAGATTAGAAATAGAGAGTGGTTTTCTTTGACAAGCAAGCAAAAAAAAATTACATTATATTTAGATATCTCTGAGGTAGGGGGGTGTGCAGAGAAATTTAAAACATTGGTTGGGGCGGGAGGTTAATATTTTAATATCTCAGAAACACACACACACACACACTTTTACAGCGCGATGAAAAATGGGTTTGTTGTTGTTTTCGCATATTTCTATAAGTTAGGTAAAAAAAAATGCCCACATTTTTATATCCCGGCTTTAGTTGAGTGCCTGAAGCTGCTGGCGAAGCATGTTCGAGGCCAACCTCCTGACCGTGTGTAGGTGGGACAACGATGTCATGGGCTTGAGGGATTGGAGTACTGGGGCTTGCCATCATGTGTGCAGCCACCCAATCTCTTTTCAGCTTTCTGACAGGGACATCAGGTTGAGCGACAGCTCGATGGTCAGGGGCTTGCTTTGAGGATGTAGGTTGCCCAGACTGCATAGGGGCTGGCACTGATGGGGGTGCCTCGTTCTCTCTTGCTCTCTTCGATGGAGGGGGGGACAATACATTCTTCATAATTGGCCTTAAAGAAGAGAAAAAAATCAATATCGAAATAATTTCCCCCTTTCTTACAGAAGGAAAATTAGTATCCCCACCACCCTAGCCCTAATTTTGTATAGAAAGCTTATATCACTAAGAATCCCCCTCTCCTCCAAAGCCAAAAGCAAGGAAAAAGTTAGAGTTTATGAGAAATGGTCCTATTTTTACCTTGTTGAGAAATTTTTTTTAATGTTCCTTTCTATAAGTTTTAAAATAGAAAAAAGATTGTTAACCCAGTAGCTTATAGGCCTAAATTTACGATCTTGGATGTAAATGATATTCAATTTACACATAATAAAGCTATCTTTTTCTTAGAAATCCCAGCCCCTTACTTTTCATGCGAAGGAACAGTTTTGTTTTTTCACTTTACAATGATGGTGATAGAATTGAGGCATGGCCCCTTCCCCCTCTTTTACAGAAGGATAATTAGTATCCCCACCCCCTAGCCATAATTTTGTCTAGAAAGCATTTATCACTAAGAAGCCTCCTCCCCCTAAGCCAAAAGCAAAGCAAAAGTAAAATTTACGAGGAATGCTCCTATTTTTACCTTGTTGAGAAAATTTTTTAAATGTTCCTTTCAATAAGCCTTAAAATAGAAAAAAGATTGTTAACTCAGTAGCTTATAGGCCTAAATTTACGATCTTGGATGTAAATGATATTCAATTTACACATAATAAAGCTATCTTTTTCTTAGAAATACCAGCCCCTTACATTTCATGCGAAGAAACAGTTTTGTTTTTTTCACTTTTCAATGATGGCGATAGAATTGAGGCATGGCCCCTTCCCCCTTTTTACAAAATGTCCTTAAAAATAATTGTTAGCATTAATTTCTTCTAGAAAGCATTTCATTCTTCCAAACAGGTTGTGTACTCATGAGCTTAATTATTGTAATCTCATTTTGATTGCAACTGTTTTAATTGGACGGTAAAAAACAATCCTTTTTGATCTGTGGAACCTTTTGGTTAAACTGCTAATGTAAACAAACAGGAAGTACTTTAAAAGGATGGCAGCTAATTAAATCATTGCGTGAAGCTCATGTCAAACCAGATTGACTTAAATGAAAACGGTATATTAATAACTAAGGGATTGACGGTTGTTGTCTGTCGTTTTTAGCTAGAAATAGAGAAAGCAAGAATTTATCGAAAAAGGAGAATCATTTCCAATGAAAGAATTAAAGTTGTAACCAGTGGAGGGTTTACACGGTAAAAAAGAACATATTTTAGATTCTTCTAACGAATATAAATATAGCATGGTGGAGTTTGAATTGGAATGGGAGGGGGGATTTTCCTGAATAGACTGGAGGGTGACAAAGGAAAATAGTTTTATTTTTAGAATAAAAAAATGAAAATGTACTAAAACAGAACTCACATGGTAAATTGAGGTTGCCAAGCCTTCTAACTCATCAATAATATTCATTGTTGTATCCTTAGCGTCCCAGAACTTTCTGATAATTTAATCACAATGCATGACCGTTATATATGAAATCTGAAGGGCGAATTGCGATGTAATGGGAGAAATCATATGTAAGCGACCCTCTGATTGGCTTAGAATGAGATGTAATCTACTTTCTGATTGGTTTAGAAGGAGACACGTGATCCTGTTTCCCATTCCTGGATCATAACATTCTCCCTAGCGTACACCTGGACGAACAACAACAACAAATCAATAGACCTTGTAAATTTAGTTCCCATAGATCAATACATTCCCCTAGCGATTATGTAAATCACCCCTCGTGTCATTACACTTGGCCAAACAACAACAACAACAACAACAAATAAATCAACCTTGACATCATCCATTAGATATTAATAAACCATGAATAAATGGAGTCCCGTTCGGACTGACAGCACATGTGTTCTCCCTGGGGATTCTATGCCCATATATGGTGCCCCGTCACGAGTTATCGGATCAATACAATTCCCAATCGATTACGCAATCAATTTCTCAGAAATTCACATCCCCCTCGATTACGCAATCAATTTCTCGGAAAACCATTTCCCTTAGGGATTCTATTCCCATATATGCCGTTCGTTCCGGAACTCATGAGGTTAGGTTAGGTTAGGTTACACAATCAATTTCTCGGAAATCCATTTCCCCTAGGGAGGCTATGCCCATATTTGGTGTGGAATCAGAGTTAGACTCAATTGTAGATGGCAGCATAAATGTTCTCGTCGGAGATATTAGGGCTTCTCTACTGATGTCTTACTAACTTTGTCACTACTTTCGGAGTAATTTGGAAAGGGCCTAAACTACCACGCCAGCCTCTCTTTTTGGAAGGAATATATTCGAACTAAGCCTTGAGACTTGGGGATGAAGATAGGAGGGAAGATCCCCCCAAATATGGAATTTTCATTAGCTACTGACACGGAACTAGAATGCAATTTCTTTGTCTCCTTTATAAATTGCCTACAAAGCGAACAAAAATTATATAAATGAAAGAAGATGTTTCAAAAAAAAAGATTACTCAATCATGCAGATCAAAAATTTCTTAAGGAAGAGTAGGCCCTATTCTTCCTTATATGTCAGTATTCCTGAAACAAATCAAGGGGACAAGAATTATTTAGGGCACTTCTGTACCATTGAATAGCTAAGTGTCGTAAAGTGTTTTAATCCCTATCATTGTATCAGGCACTTAATTAAGAACGTATTAGAAGGGGGGTGGGAGAAATTTTAGGTTCACAACCTCAGGAAGAAATGGCAAAGGTTGTTAAATTTTATGTAGAATATAATAAATCATGGTTACAGCGGTAGCTGCAACCTAGTAAAGAGCCAACAACAGCCCATAGTACCCAAAAGTGAAAAAATGCGTTTTGAAAAAAACTGCCTTGTGAAAAACAATTGCCATGTAACAATGATTCAGAAATAGTATTTATTATTTTGGTTTGTCTTAAAAGTAAAAGTGTTTGCGAAAAGCAATTAATGGGGATTTCGAAAAAAGCTTGAAGCCCCTCGAAAATTACGTCAGATCAAAGTGTACCATTAGAATCAGCATGGTCAAAAGCCTAATAGAAAGAAATTATAGTTCCCCTCCTTGAAAAACAAGGAAAATCACTTTTTTGCATATGTAGCACTGATTTGTCTCCCGTTATGTTCCTTTTTTTTCTTCAGGCCTAGCGGATTACCGGAACATCATAGAGAGATGTTTAATGGCTCATTCAAAAGCTATTTCTAATATTCACGTGCTTTTTATAAATTCAGCCATCTGCAAGAGCCTTATGGCACTAAAATGGCACTTTTTGTGCCATTTCTCAAGGGCTCGCACTAGCAGGCTACAAGAGCATCATAGACAGATTTTTCATAGCTCATATAAAAGATATTGTTCATATCTAAGTTCTTCCTATAAATTCCAACATCTTCAAGTTCCAAATGGCACTTTTGGTGCAATGTCTCACAAGGTCGTATCCAGGGGAGGGGGGTTACCCGGTTTGAACCCCCCCCCCCACCCCCGAAATTTTTGACAGACTCGAAAATAAGTCGAAAATTAGTAAAACCTAGGTAAAAATCAGTAAAATTAGTCGAAAAGTGAGTCAAAAACTAGTAACCCCCCCAAAAAAAAAAACAGAAATTAGTAAAAACCCCCCTGAACAAAAATCCTGGATACGGCACTGATGTCTCAAGCGTAAAAGCTTGGGCTATTGGACTAGCAGAACTTATAAGAGTTATGTTTACTGGCTTATTTAAAGCTATTGCTGATATCATTCGGAATTGTGGTATAGCACTAAAAAACAACACTTTTGGGGCCACTTCTCAAGTGTAAAAGCTCTGAAGTACAAAACTGGTACTACTGTAATAGTTATGTTTCAGAACTCTTAACTGGAGGCTTGCAAGAACCCCTCCCAGTACACTCCCCCTCCCAGCCCCCTTAATAAGTTTCATAAGTCTTCTGCTCATCAGTAAGCTACTGAAAAAGTAGCAGGCTTCCACGCCATAGTTGATAGATGTTTAATTGCCCAATTAAAAGCTATTGCTTATATTTACTAGGTTTTTACAAATTCTACCATCTATTAGATTTCAAAGATTTCAATGTTAACTGGTTTCTGGGGAGAATTTGCAATGAACTCTTTTTCATGGTCGAAGCATTAGCTGCAGTGGCGGATAAAGGATTTTTTTAGGGGGGAGGGGCAAAATAGGTTGATCCGATAAACTTGCATGAGGAGCAAGTTTAATTAACGCAAACTTGCGTTAATTAATTAAATTACACTACATCAGACTATGTTAGGGGGGGTGCGCGCCTATCTCGCCCCTCCCCTGGATTTGCTACTGATTATCTGCAACATAGTAAAGAACGAACCACAGCCAATAGTAATTAAATGTTAAAAAACATTATAACGATCTTTTTTTTTCTTTTTTTCCAGGCCTAGCAGGTTACTAGAATATCACAGAGAGATGCTTAAGAGCTCATTCAAAAGCTATTTCTCATATATACGTGGTTTATATAAATTCTGCCATCTGTAAGGTGCCATATGGCATGAAAAACGGCTTTTTGCGCCGTATCTCAAGGGGTGAGGCTAGCGGGCTACCAGAACATCTTAGATAGATTTTTGATATCTCACACAAAAAATATTGCTTATATCTTCGTTCTTCCTATAAATTTCACCATCTGAAAGTTTCAAATGACACTAAAAACGGCACTTTTAGTCCCATGTCTCAAGTGCAAAAGCTGGGGCTAGTGGGCTACCAGAACTTTTTAGATGTTTAATGGCTCATTTGAAAACTTTTACTCATATTTACGCGCTTTTTATTAATTCTACCATTCGTAATTAAGCACTGAAAACAACACATTTGGTGCCACTTCTTAAGTGTAAAATGGTATCATTGTAATAACTATGGTCCAAAACCCTTAACTGTAGGCTTGTAAGAACACCTCCCGTATGTTCCTCCGCCAGGCCCGCTTAACTGGAGGTTTATAAAAACCTTCACATAAACTCCCCTCCAGACCATCTTAGTAGGTTTCATAAATTGCCTACTCATCTTAAAAGTAAAAGATTATTGCGAAAACAAAATAACTAAATCTAAAAACTTTTCAACTAGAAATATACCAAAAACTCAGCTTGAATGATCAACAGTTTTGAATTGAACCTTCAAACTTTACTCTGCAATGAAGCCTGTGTGCTAGTTTTAATGGCGGTACTTGAGGGGAAAGGACTTCCTTGCCACTTTGTTTTTTGCTCCTGCCTAAGTTTTGAAAAATACCTTTTTTTTAGCCATTTCTTTGGAAAAGGCACGTTTTTCATTTGAAAAAAAATGGGGAAAAAACCGAAGTGCACTTTGTGGGAATGTGCTAAGACAAATTTATTAAAAAAAACAATTAGATAGAGATTTAAGGTTTTACATTAGCCCTTAAACAGCTCTCTTCTGCTAGTTTCTGCTAGTTCGTTGGCGATTTATAAAGCCCTGTCTTCATTATGAATTTTTCAGGCGAAGTCGGCCGAGTAAAAGCAGCTTTTTGTTCATCTAAAAAAAAAAAAAAACGTTCCTGACTTAATGTTATAGACTGAAAGTTTTTCTTAGCTGTCAAGGTTGTCTGCAGTATTTTCTAGAGGTGTCTTATCTTCCCTAGATCGGTAAATTAGAAATTATATTAAAAATAAGTTTTCAACTGAAACTAAGGAGTGACATTAAAACTTAAAACGAGCATACATTACTCCGTATAAATAAAATGATCATGGCAGCGTTGTTTTTAAGTTACATTTTAATAAAAAACGAACAAAGATTAATTTTAAAAAACAGTTTTTTCCGAGGGAAGTAAAGACTGAAGTTGAAACTTAAAACGGACAAAATTTATTACTTCACAGCCTATCTAATATATATCGATAAAACTAATACAGATAAACAAATTGAAGTTTCTCTATGTTTCTAGGATTATAGAAAACTGGCGCTTTACTGAAAACACAAAATAATATAGGTTTTTTGGTACAATAAAAGCAAACCAATTTAAGACACTTTTTACAAAATAAAAATATTACCAATCCTTTTTAGGAACAATCCCTTTTAAGATAAAGCAACAATCAATTTTAGGATTGTTGTTTAATGTCTTTTTTTCGTTTAATATGGTATTACTTCTGTACAATGGCTCAGATCAATGTCTGGCTCTGGTTTTGATTCTGAAAAGGACAAGTCATGATTAGCTTGTAGACAAGTTCGAAGTAAAACCATCTTGATAGTATTGGGACTATAGACTAGCTTTAGAATTTGTATCATAGCTTGAAATTCACTGTTGTATAGAGAGAAATAACCAGATTTCCAGAGTTCATATTAAGTCTTGTTTGATCCTCATTTCAAGTGATACTAAAGCATATTTAAAAACAACTTAAGATTGTATATTACTCACTGTTGGTATTATAGATTGCAAGACCAAAATACAACCTGATAAATCAATCCAATATTTCTGTATGCTATTCAGTTACTTCGCAGTTATCAAACAAAATATTTAATTTTACATTTATGTTTTTAAGATGATTTTAATTGTATACTGAAGGTTACTGACGTCACAAACGGTGTAAGACTATGGAAAGCCTACAGATTAGTTTATTGTTGTCAGGCTACATACTCACTTTTAACTCCAAAATCAATATCCCTGTTTCTTATACTTGACTTTTGTGTTTACAGTAAAGCACTAGTTTTCTATATTCCTAGAAAAATAGGGAAACATAATTAATTTGTTTATCTGTATTAGTTTTATTGAATATATATTAGATAGGCTGTGAAGTAATAATCTTTGTCCGTTTTAAGTTACAACTTCGCTCTTTACTTCCCTAGGAAAAACTTCTTTTTTTTTAAATTAATAAGAAGAAAGTTATAAGGATGTCAAGAATTCTGGTTTGGGGGAAGGATTTTATTCACAGCTGATACATGTCCGCTGGAAAAATAGGCTAAACTCATGTTAAGGGTTTATACGCGCAAATTCCTAGCTAAGCTCAGTTCAACCCAAGTTGTTTGAATAAACTTTCACTTGTCAACGGATGGTACAGAAGACAAAGAGTTAAGTCATCCACCCCAGTGTCCTACCTAGGGAATACATCTTCTAAGAATTCGTTGTCTTCGCTTTGTTGCGGGCAGGTAAAATTAAGGCACATTAAAATATATACTGAAATTTCAGTTAGTGATATGCGGCAGAATGGTTAACTTATTAATCTTTTCTGGAATCCTAGCATGCTTCATTGGGTACAGTCTAGGTAAGTGAAGAAAGAGAGCCCGTATTTTCCAATAGTTTTTACACCAACCTTGTTGATTTTTAACAGTGTTTAACATCTTGTAATTGGGCGAAGCAGCTTCCTTGGCAATCTAAAATCAAACTGTATAATGGCAGACACGTGACAAGAAATTCCAGGGGGATCCTCAAACTAACTAAAACCAGGGACGGATCTAAAGCAAAACTATGGGGGAGACACAATGTAACAAGGGCCCCGATGAGCAAAATCCTGGGGGACGCGCCATTGTGACAAAGGTGCCAATAATTGACCAAATTGACAAATATATTCTAAAAAAGAAAAAAAAAAGGGATGAGGGTGCCAAAAATCTTGGGGGGATCCCTCCGCCCCCCTCGATCCGCCCATGCTAAAACTCTCTCCCCCCCCTCTATATAATGGTAAATTACTGCACATTACAAGTTCTTTTAGCTCACATTTCATCCTATTTTACTGTCATAATTATAAATCATTGCTTACCTTACACAACTTCAGCTTTTAACCTTGTTCATTGAAATATATTCCAAAATCCTACTTGAATTTAACATTCATTCATTTAAACTTATTTACTATATAGCTGACCTGCTTATGAAACCCGTTTGTGATGTCACAACTTTGCTTATCATAACCCCTTTAAGGGTAGCATGCAAATGCCATGGGGTAGAAGAGTGTGTTGATAAGCCATTTAAACTATTAATTAGGGAAAGGATTTGACAAGAGATAAGACCAGTAAAAAAATCCAAATTGTTTTTACAGGACAAATTATGTTATGAGAAGATGTTTTTATTTTTATAGGTCCATGCGCTCATAAAGTTTCTGTTGAGTTTATTAAAAGACTAGCACGGACTTTGTGTAGTTATGGACTCTCCATAAAACATTTAAAAGAGCTCAGATGCAACTGATCAAGGGGGAAGTTATGCTTGGGGTGTAGTTCGAAGGGGACAATTTTCCTTGAGGGGATAAATTTCTGATGAGTGAATATTCTGGGGGAAATGTTACACTGGGGGGTATTGACGGAATTACTATATGAAATTTTTTTTAATTGTTTTACATTCTCTTTGCCAAACCTTTTATTTGGAGATGTTCCGGGGGCTTTTACCTGTGCGTTTTGTTTTCTGGGAAATAATTTCCACGGAAGGGGGCATTTCTGGAGTGGCCAAGAAACCAATATATAGATTATATCGGAAGTCTTATTCCAATGAAAAAATGGTAAGGAAAATTTTTCAGGGTGAATTGTCCACAAGCAATTTTACAGAGAGGAGATATTCTCAGCGAGGAAAGAATTGTCTGGAGGGAATTTGACGGGGGGGGTGCACTTTACGTTGGATGAAATTTCCACGGAGGATTTCCGTGAGGGGGAGGGGTATATTTCATAGAGGGTGAGCCAGATTTAGCAGCATTATTTGAAAAAAAAACAGAAATTATGCCATATATGAAGGGTTGCCCCTCCTCCATACCTTATACTTTACGCTAAAGTTTGATTGTTTACTAAAATTGAAAAAAAGGGCTTTTTAATTAGAATAGGAAGCTTTTTTAAAAGTGCTAACAATTTTAGCGCAAAGAGCAAGGTATTGAGGAGGGGCGACCCTTCATATCCGGAATAAATCTGCTAAAACTAATATGCCAATTGTGTTTTAATTTTTCATGCACTGTAACCAACAATCAAACCATCATTAGTTGAAAAACGTTCAGAAACTAAATAAAAAACAAGTTTTATTAGATGAAAGTAAGGAGTAATGTTACAACTTTGAATAAACAATAATTAGTCCATATACGAAATGGGCTGTCCCCTCCTCGACCCCTATCTCTTTATGCTCTAGTAACGCTAAGAGCCAAGTATGAAGGAGGAGAAAGTCCCTTTCAAATATGGTCTAATTGCTGTTTGTTTTAAGTTTTAACGTCGCTCCTTACTTTTAGTTTAAAAAAAAAACTTGTTTTTATTAATGAATCTCATAAAGACGATACTTTTGTCAGCATATGAAGAACCGTGTATATTGCAATTATATCAGTCTGGTTTATATTCAAAGTAACACAAGAGACGAAAATTAACGTACAAGAGAGTAGTGAAGAATTATTGTATACAAAGTAATATTTGGCAGGGATAGTCACTAGTGATAAATCACTAGGGGTGGCAACATGATTGGAAGATTTTTGGGGATTTGGGGAACCAAATTTTTTTTGGGGTGGCACATAGATTTCAGGGGAAATCCCTGAAAATTTGGGAACAGTGCAAGCCCTGCTTGATTTCTAATCAGGAAAAACGAAATACTGAAACCACACGAGAAAAGAAAAGCTTTGACTTAGCGGTTGACGCAATAACGAATTGCCTCAAAATTAATCCAAAGTCAACCGAACACCGCAGCCTCATCTGGCGGCGGCGCACGTATGACGCATCGGCAATGTTGTGACGTTTTAGCGGCGGTCAACAGAGGCTCTCGTTGGTGGCATTCGGTTGATACGCCGGCTTGGTGATGGGGTCTTGGTAAGACGCAGATCACTACAAACATCAGAATCGACTTAAGATGACAAGTTATTTCATTGGAAGATGTATTTGAAATCCCCCTTTGCCCCAAACTCAAAATTTTTCAAAATTTTACTTTGGAAGCTTTTGTAAATATTTATAAAGCGCTAAGACATAGAGCGCTACAAACATCACAATCAACTTTAGAGGACATATTATGTTATGGGAAGATGTTCTTGAAATCCCCCTTCCCCCCCAAACTAAAAATTTTCCAAAATTTTACTTTAGAAGCTTTTTTTTAAATATTTGTAAAGCGCTAAGACATAGAGTGCTACAAACATCACAATCCACTGTAGAGGATAAATTATGTTATGGGAAGATGTTCTTTAAATCCCCCTTCCCCCCAAACTCAAAATTTTCTAAAATTCTACTTTAGAAGCTTTTTTAAATATTTATAAAGCGCTAAGACATAGCGCTACAAAAATCAGAATCAACTTTAGAGGACAAATTATGTTATGGGAAGATGTTTTTGAAATCCTCTTCCCCCAAAACTCAAAATTTTCTAAAATTCTACTTTAGAAGCTTTTAAAATATTTCTAAAGCACTAATACAGATAGTGCTAAAATTATCAGAATCGACTTCAGAGGACAATTTATATAACGGGAAGATGTTTTGAAAATCCTCCTTCCCCCCAAACTTAAAATTTTCCAAATTTATACATTAGGAGCTTTTTAAACATTTCTATAGCACTAATAGATAGAGTACTATAAATATCAGAATCGACTTCAGAGGACAAATTATATTATGGGAAGATGTTTTTGAAATCCCCCTCCCCAAAACACAATAATTTCTAAAATTCTACTTTATAAGCTTTTTAAATATTTCTAAAGCACTAATAGATAGAGTGCTACAAATGTAAGAATCGACTTCAGAGGACAAATTATATTATGGGAAGATTTTTTTGAAATCCCCCTCCCCAAAACTCAAAATTTTCTAAAATTCTACTTAAGAAGCTTTTGAAATATTTCTAAGGCACTAATAGATAGAGCGCTACAAATATCAGGATCAACTTCAGAGGACAAATTATATTATGGGAAGATGTTTTGAAATCCCCCTTCTCCCTGAAAACAAAATTTTCCAAAATTCTACTTTAGAAGCTTTTAAAATATTTGTAAAGCGCTAAGACATAAAGCGTTATAAACATCAATTCAGGACAATTTATGTCATGGGAAGATGTTTTTGAAATCCCCCTTCCCCCCAAACTCAAGATTTTCGAAAATTATACTTTATAAGATTTTTTAAACATTTCTAAAGCGCTAAGACATAGAGAGCTACAAACATAAGAATCAACTTTAGAGGACACGTTATGTCATGGGAAGATGTTTTGAAATCTCTCTTCTCCCCAAACTCAAAATTTTCTAAGATTCCACTCTAGAAGCTTTTTAAATATTTCTAAAGCACTAATAGATAGCGCGCTACAAACATCAGAATCGACTTTAGAGACCAAATTATATTATGGGAAGATGTTTTTGAAATCCCCCTTCGCCCCAAACTCAAAATTTTATAAAATTCTAGCCTTCTTTTCCATGGGGGGGGGGGGTATTTGCCCTGGGGTGGTAAAGTATTTGGACAGTTTTAAGTCAGAAATTAATTATTTCTAGGTAATAGGGCCACTAAAAAATTTCAGAAGAATAGCGAGGTATCTGGAAATGCTGTTAACTAAAAAAAAAAAAAAAAAACAAAAAACATCCTTGCATAAAGTAAATGTAATCTTTCATTTAAGCTTTTTTTGAAAAAAAGTCAGTGCCGAGCCGAAAGCATTACGGTTTCTGCCAAAGTTAAAGTTATGCAACCTGGGACTAAACAAGCCGAATTATTCAATTTTCTACTGTTGAGGCAGTTTTAGAGCTGTATTATAGCCATAGTATGTTAATGAGAAGTAGGAATTATGATAACTGTGGCTATATTTGCGTTGAATATAGACATTCCTTCCATTACCAGAAGTCTAGGCTTATTCCTATCTTAAGTAACTGCGAATATTCTCAGGTTAAGTGTAATTTTTCGAAATCTGTCTATGACAAAACATGGATGGCTGGTTCACACCTTTCTCTGCTAGAAAATTTCCGTTTTTTGATGATTTGGCTTCAAATACCGCCTCCAAGGGAGGATTTCATGATCAACAATGTTATTTGTTGTAAAAAAAAACATTGTGGATTGGAGCCAGTTCTTCAGAGAGGTTTGTATGTACATATGTCATTCAAACACCGCTCCTTTGGGAGGAGAAGGAGTCATTGTTGAGATAGATGAAGCCAAATTTGGGAAGCGTAAATATAATCATGGTCGGATTGTCACGGGTGCTTGGGTATTTGGTGGAATAGAGCAAGGAACTGGTAATTGATTCATGGTTTCTGTGCCAGATAGAAGTAGTGCCATGTTGTTGGGAATTATCCAAAACCGAATCCTGCCAGGGACAACAATTATCAGTGACTGTTGGAGGGCCTATGATTGCCTGGCTAGCCAGAACTATCAGCATTTATGTGTCAATTACTGCATACATTTTGTTGATCCTGCAACAGGTACTTACATCCAAAACATCAAGAAACACTTGTATGAAGTTCAAGACAATATACCCAAATATGGCAGAAGAGAAGAACATGTGGACGGATATCTGGCAGAGCGCTACTTCAAAAAAAAAAATTAATCTTCTCGAGAATGCACCATTTCTTGAAACATATATCGGAGCTTTATAACATCAACTAATTTGTTTTTTATGGGTATTATTTACTAAATTATTTTTAAAACATTGTAACAGAAAATTTGGCAATTTACGGTATCTAACCCCATTTGTTCTTAAAGCAATTCAAATATTTTTTTTCCAAATAGTTTAATGTAGCAACCTTCATTCTTGAAGCTACGAGACGTTATTGAAGTGTAAATAGGGAGGGGGAGATAGGGGGCGGAAGTAAATATTTAACTATAGAATAGTCGGTACTTGTGCATTATAAATAACCCACCACTATACACGAAAGAAGATAAGTTTGGTTACTGCTAATAAAATAAAATAAAATAGGATGAAAATATAATAGTTTAGAAACAAATGTGGGCTACATATTTGCACATTAGGGGGTAGGGGGTAAATCATAGCATATACTAAATACGTAGCCTAACCTAGGTACCTTTTTCCCTCCCTAAACCCAAAAAACAACAGTTTAAATATTGTAAACGCAATTAGAAATCAAGCTTTGCGATCCATTTGTCTAACAAATACCCGTTTGTCTGGTTTCCTTGTACAGTCTATAGCGGTGGGTTATTTATAATGCACAAGTACCCGAATAATCTATTCGTTTTGATTATTTTTTTTGGAAACCCCTTAACATTTTGAGTTGGGTAACCACATAAAACATATTCAAATAGCTTAATCCTATAATGTTGAAAAATTTTGCTTTTCTTTTTTACATCCGCGATTTAAAATATGTAGAAAATGCTGGAACTTATATAAAAATTTTCTTTCGAGGGTGGAAAGGTTAGCTGCAAGGGGATTTGATAGCAAGGGGAGGACGGGGGCGGTGGTCAGCAACCTGATGGCGGTGCCCCTGCTTGTACTAATCTAAGCTGACCATTTCGTTGCAACGTGTTGCACCGGAATCATACTCTAAAATCTGGTTGATAATTTGCCTGTCTAAAAAATTTGTCTGAGTTTCGTAAAAGGGGGAAACAACCTCTAAAAGTCAAAGATTTTAATAAAACTCATACCATCAAATTTGTGGTTCTTGGCGAATACCCGCCAGAAAATCCCCCCCGGAAAATACCTCCCCACGGAAAATACCCCCCCCCACGGGAAATACCCTCTCGTAAAATCCCCCTCCCCCAAAAAAATACCCCCGTGGAAAATAAGGCTTTTCAAATTTCAAATTATCAACCAGATTTTAGAGTATGAAGGGGGAATGGAATGAATGGTAAGAGGGATTTCAAAAACTTAGAAGGACCTTTAAAAATCTGTGAGTTATAGCAATGGAACCTTGCAAAATAGATCTTCTGTTTAAATGAAGTACAACAAAATTGTTTTCAGCTTCAAAATTTTGCTCAATCCCAACTTATCAAGGAGGCACACTGGTGCCTCTTTAAAGAGGTGACCCACCACTATGTTAAGCGATTTCCGGTCCTAGCGGTCGAAGAGAGACGGCGGCGATTACATTTTGTAGCCTAAGCTCAAAATAAGAAACTTGCAAAATTTCACTTCCCTCCGACTTTATCTTCATTGGGGAAAGTGGGCCGGAAGTTTCGACCCTTCCACCATAACCCCCTTTAACGTTGTCTGATCGGGCTGAAATTTAGAGGATAAGCTTTCCTAGGGCCTGGAAGCTTATCCTCAAAATTTCAGCTCAATCCGATCACTCTTTCCCTGTTTTCCAAAAACCAAATATAGCCACTATTATTTTTTTTTTTATCTGACACACCTACAGGCCACAGTTGGCAACGGATCCGGGTGAATGAGGACTCATTCGAAGCGGAATTTGACCTGTTAGGGCCTTTTGATATTTTCAGACCGAAAAAATTATCCCCCGAATTTACATTTACGAAAAACCTTATTTTTTTAGCCACGCCTACAGGCCACAGTTGGCCACGGATCCGGGTGAATATATATATATATATATTCTTGAACCCTGTCTAATAATAGAGGAATCTCTAAAAGGATTCTAGAAGACTGGTAAACTTAAAAAAATTGATTTGGCATAGAAATAGAATCTAATTAGAATTCAATTTGGCTCAGAAATCCAGGAAAAGCCTGCTTTCCAAAAGAGACAGGCTCTAAATAAACTTAAAACAATCTGTGTCAACATAAATTTTAAATTCTCATAGCTATAAAACATGTAGAGACAGGGGCTTGAAAAAAATCCAGTGCCCAAATTAGGACTTAATTAAGACGTTCCTTAAAGTTTTTTCACCTAGGACGACGACTTTCCAAATTGCTGAAAAATAACCTCTTACGACATCTTTGCCCAATCCTGTTCCAAGATTTATTTTACAAGGTTTGTATTTTAGGAACAGAATGTCCAGAAGGAGTAGTTCGAAGAGTTGGATCTAAATCAGCATGTGATCGGTATTATGAATGTGCTGGAGGGAGAGTTTTCCCCCAGGAATGTAAAAGTGGCTTTTGTTTCAGCGCTAAGCATGCCAAATGCCGTCCGTGCCCAGAAGTTTCCTGTCCACGTGAGTTATTATTACTTCTTAGTAACTGTCAAATGTGTATGGTCCCCTTCATAATTACGTCTCTTATAGAATAAAAAGGATTCTAAATGATGGCTTACCTCTGTCGAGAATTTTTCCATATTTCACTTTTTTTCACTCTGCCATCGATGTTTTGGAAATGAACAATACATTATCCAGACTCGCCACATCTGTGTATTTCTTCTTAAAAAAAATAAAAAAATAAATAAGTTGCTAAATATTCTGACAAATCAACTTACTACCAAGTTGAGGGGGTATTAAATTGACTTATCCTTAGATCATCTTTAGCACAAAAGGTAACAACAAATGAAACAAATGAAACGGATTAGGGTCATAGTGTAAACCAGTTAACTTATATAATAATGACTGTACTAACAAAATAATATAAACCATTAAAATGACTAAATAGAATTGAGTAATTACAAAACTATGCAAAAAGAATCAACACCTAACCCCTTAAACAACTACATAAATCAAGTTATTCCCCCAAGGCTTTTTACTTGAATGAAAAGTTATTTCCCCATTTGTTTAGCAATGAGTTTTGAGATGTGAACCAGCTAAGATACGAGTAAAATTGTTAAGTCACTGGAATCAAATTCAGCTGGTGTTGGTGGCTTGTCTCTATGAAGGCTTGAAGTCAGGTTGAGGTTGCGCATTACACTGTCGGGTTTTTATTATTAATGTCTCCCTAGAAAAAGGTACGTTCCCTGGACAGCATAAAGTTGTGAAAGTCCTGCCTCCATAAAGTTGTTGCCAAAAGTGACATTGAAAACTGGAGACCAATGTGTGTTTTTCCTCTTTTACTGAAAATATTAGAGAGGTTATCCAAAACGCCTTTATGGTTTTCTTCAGATTAATGGCTTATTAAGCGTAACCCAACATGGGTTCCGTAAACGCCACTCCACAAATCAAGCCTTGCAGCACCTGGTCGATTGTGTTGACCTTCCTCATGATCCTCGACAAAGTAGACGCGTATGTTGATACTAGGGGGTTTTGTTGTGCTATCTGTGAAGCCCGTTCACCATGTGAATTGCTTGTCAAACTTGGGATTTTTCATTGATTCTAATCTTTCATAGAAGCATTATAGAGACGCCATTTCTTCTAAAATTGCTAGAAGAGTTAAAATTATACAAAGCCCGCAGCTCTTTGCCAAAGTGAATCCTACTGATGATACACTGTTCAATTTTCCCCCAAATATCTATTATGGCTGTCTTTTCCAAAGCAGCAGTTTTAAGGGTAATTTCAAAAGAGGACAAATCTTAAAAACAGAGCAATAAGGAATAGGTAAGCATTTGAAAAAAGTGAAGGATTCATCTACTTTTTTAAGTTATTGGATTTGCTTAACGTTAGTGAATTGCGTGATTTTCAAACAACGTGATTTACGAACAATCTAATTATAAGTAATGTTTTGAATTTTTGCCATGCAAATAGTAGTACCCATTGTTATGAGTCTAGGTTTAGTGATAGTTGGTGAATGAACATAAAAGTAGTACACGGCTTGGATTTGGATTATATTTTTTGGAACTTCTGTGTGGGAATATGCTACCGGTAATGATCAGGGCGTCAAAGTATTTTTTTAGATTTTATTATAAAAACAAAAAAGTTTGTTAAAAAATGGGCAAATTTAATTTTTATTGGTGGGGGGGAATGGCTATTTCAAAGGTTAGTTTGGACGATTTGATATGATAGAGGATATTAGGGAGGAAGTGTGGTAGAGAAGCTGGATGGCAGGGAGGAGGGTGATTGGTTGCCAGGGAAGTAGTTAGCTGAGGTAGGGAGCTGGAGTATGGGTGTGATATGGAAATAATATTGTTGAAAGATTCTGCATTGTCATTTTGGTGTTTTGCTCCTCTTACTTAATTTTTTTTTTCTTTTTATTGCTATTTCTTATTGTACTAGAGTTGAAGACCTGGCTAATATTTTAGGATTCACGCTAGGAATAAAGTAAGTTGTGCATATGTGCAACGTTTGTAAATGATAAAGTTGTTTTTCTGTTTGTAAATAAAGAAAATAAAAACCTCATTGGACCTAAACAGCCAGTTTTGTATGTTTGAAACGTGTGACGGAATCTTTTCTAGTGGTATAGCAGAACATCAGGAAGACACTCATGAAATCACATGTTATCCCAAGTCTGTAATGAATTAGTACTTCCGTGATTATACCTCGTTTCAGGTACAGGCTTTATGTAAATGAATATTTATCATTTTTTTCCCTAGTTTAGTAAGTTGTGAGATCAGGACAAAGTCTAGGAGGTTTTAGGTAGAATTTGTCGCTGTTAGCTAAAAGTAGTATGTAAAAGTAACTTGTAATTGCGCTGCAAAATATTTCATAAGAGATTCAATTGGTGACTAAGTGTCAATACCTATTTTCAAATGTATTTTTACTGGTTTCAAATATTAAATTTTACAACGTTTTCTTCTGGTTTCAGAATTAAAGTGTCTAAAACCGACTGGAAGATACCCAATTGAAGGAAAATGTAATTTATATATATCTTGTTCTAAGAATAAAGCCCATATTTTCGCATGCGTTCCTGGGTCTATGTTCCATCCAGGATTTAAAAGCTGCGTTCCTGCAACTTTTTTCTCAAAGGTAAGTTAATACGTTAGTTTCAAAAAAAGAAAAACCTACTGCTCCAAAAAAATATCTGCGTTCCCCAATTTCAGCAGTGATTTCAAAATATGTAACTAGAAGTACTTATTTCAAAAAAATTCTTGCTAATTAGTTTTCATTTCCTTTTTAATCACAATGCAGAATAAAATCAAATCCCTTAAGGAATATACTCAGCCAGTTTTGTAATTCTCTGTATGCGTATATAAACGTATTCAACAACGGTTATACTGTTTGGTCCTAGGTAGTTGGATAGATGGGTAAGGTGAAAGCCTCGTTCAAGTGCACATTTGTCTCAATTGCTGGATTATGACGACAGTTTTTTTTTTTTTTTTTTTTTTTTTTTTTTTTTTTTTTTTGCCAAGTAATTACCTCTTAAACATAATATAATCCAGAAGCCCTACTTAATACCATTTCACGCTAAGCCAAAGAAATCAAGTGCTTGAACTTTGAAAATTCTGGAAGAAAAGGATTTTGTAATGCTATATGGTAGAAGATGCACCTTGATTTTTAAGGGGAGGGGTCTAACGTTTCAAAAGCGTCATTATTTGTTATCTATGACAACGCCATTGTTGTTATCTATGAGCTGTTATAATGTCCTGATTAGTGATAGAATAAGCCTTTCTAGGATCATATCCGCACATGATATGGCAGTTGCTGGAATTTTACTCTACAGATTCCTGTAGTTGTAAGTGAAAACTGAACAAAGTATATTGTACTAAATTTAGTTGTTCATTATTTTTCTCAATCCCCCCTCTCCCCCCCCCCCTTCGCCCTGTATCTACCACTGACTCTGCTGCAAAAATTCAAAATTCTTAAGAATGAAAACAAAAGTAAATATAGTACATCGTTCTTGAAAATTTATTATTTTAAAAAAACTAAGTTTTTCCGATGGAAGTAAAGAGCGAAGTTAAAACTTAAAACGGACAAAAACCATTACTTCACAGCCTGTCTAAGATATATATCAGTGAAACTAGCACAAATAAACGAACTAATTGTGTTTCCTTATGATTTTAAGATTATAGAAAACTAGCGCTATACTGAAAACACAAAATAATATAGGAGTTTTGGTACAGTAAAAGCAGACCAATTAAGGACACTTTTTACAGAATAAAAATATTATCAATCCGTTTGAGAATCAATCCCTTTTAAGATAAAGCAACAATCCATTTTAGGATTGTTTATTTATTTATTTTTTACGTTTAATTTGGTATCACTTCTGCACAATACCTCAGTTCAATGACTGGGTCTCGTGTTGCTTCTGAAAAGGACATGTCACGATTAGTTTGTACACAAGTTCGAAGTAAAACCATCTTGGTAGCGTTAGGACTATAGAGTAGCTTTGGAATTTGTATCATAGCTTGAAATTCACTGGTGTATAGAGAGAAATAATCGGATTTTCCGAGTTCATATTATGTCTTATTTGATTTTCACTTCAAGTAATACTAAAGCATATTTCTTACATTTAAAACTGTATATTACTCAATATTGGTATTATCGCTGTCAAGACCAAAATACAACCTGATAAATCAATCCAATATTTCTTTATGCTGTTCAATTACTTTGCAGTTATTTAAAAAATATTTAATTTTATTCTTATGTTTTTAAGATGATTTTAGTTGTATACTGAAAGTTGCTCTTGTCACAACTGGTGTAAGACTATGAAAAGCTCTATGGATTCGTTTACTGTTGTCAGGCTACACGTTCACATTTTACTCCCAAATCAATATTCCTGTTATTTATCCTTGACTTTTGTGTTTTCAGCAAAGCGCAAGTTTTCTATAATCCTAAAAGTATAGGGAAACATAATTAGTTAGTTTATTTTTACTAGTTTAATTGATATATATATATATGATAGGCTGTGATGTAATAATTTTTGTCCGTTTTAAGTTTCAACTTCGCTCTTTACTTCCCTCGGAAAAACTTAGTTTTGTTTTAAATTAATCTTTGTTCGTTTTTCATTAAAGTTTAATGTAGAAATAAGGCTGCTATGATCTCTTTTATTTATACGGAATAATGTATGTTCGTTTTAAGTTTTAATGTACTCTTTAGTTTCAGTTGAAAACTTATTTTTAATATAACTTCTAATTATCACCGATCTAGGGGAGATACGACACCTCTAGAAAATACTGCAAACAACCTTGACAGCTACAAAAAACTTTCAGTCTATAACATAAAGTTCATTATCCATATTTCACAGAACTATACATGTTATTAACGAACGTTTGTTTTCCGATGAGCAAAAAGCTGTTTTTACTCGGCCGATTTGGCCTGAAAAAGCCATAATGAAGACAGGGCTTTATAAATCACATCACCTACTGAATAGCAGAAACTAGAACGCTGCTGTAACAAAAGAGAGCTGTTTAAGGGCTCATTTATAAATTTATATTTATGCCTAATCGCTTTTTATAAATTTGACTTGATAGCACATTCCCACAAACTGCACTTTCGGTTGTTTCCCCCATTTTTTTTAAATAAAAAAAAGTGCCTGTTCTAATGAAATAACCAAAAAAAAGTTTTTCAAAATATATGCAGGAGCAAAAAACTAAGGTGGTAAAGATGTCCCTTCCCCTCAATTACCACCTTTAGACCTAGCACACAGGCTTCATCACAGAGTGACGCTTGAAGGTTCACTTCCAAACTGTTGATCATTCAAGCTTAATTTTTGATAGATTTATAGCTGAAAAGTTTTCAGTTTTAGTTAATTTTTTTTCGCAATAAGCTTTTACTTTTAAGATGAGTATGAAATTTAGGAAACTTACTATTAGGGTCTGGAAGGGGAATATATGTGAGGGTTCTTATAAACCTCCTGTTAGAGTTTAGGACCATATTTATTGCAATGATGTCGTTTTATGCTTCCAAACTCTTCCACTTAAGAAATGGCACCAAAAGTGCCGTTTTTAGTTTTATATGGCACTTATGGATGGTAAGATTGATAAAAAGCACGTAGATACGAGTATTAGGTTTAAAATGAGCCTTCCCAGGATATACTTTAAAAATTGAGTGCATCACATTTGCAAAAACAGTGGATTATATGAAAAGTAATCATAAGAAGGGAAAAACCATGATTGAAAAAAAAAACATCTAAGCTGGAATCGAAGGCATGATAATCTAATTTGAAGTCCATCGCTGTACTAACAGAACCAAGCCACTAATAATATAATTTAGCATATTGGTGTTTTTAGAACTTTAATTGCGTAACTTATTGAGGGGCCTGGAGGAGGAACATACGGAAAAGGTTCTTGCAAACCTCTAGTTAAGGGTTTTGGACCATAATTATTACAATGAAGCTGTTTTATACTTCGAAGATTGTCCACTTAAGAAATAGCACCAAAAGTGCTGTTCATTAAGGTTCTATAGCTTTTAAGAGGTCTTTTCCCCTTTTGTGAAAACCAGCCAAATTTTCTCAGGCGCCTAACTTTTGATAGGTTAGATTAAAATTGATGAAACTTACATATTTGAAATCAGTATTAAAATCTGATTCTTTTGATGTGTCTATTGGTATCGAAATTACGTTTTTTAGAGTTTCGGTTACCATTGAGCTGGGTCGCTCCTTACTTACAGTTCGTTACCACGAATTGTTTGACTATGAGTTGTGGAACATATCACAGTGTGAAACAAATTTGAGTTGTGGAACATATAACAGTGTGAAACACAGTGTGAAACAAAGTGTGAAAAATCTAGGTGGTGTAATTTGTTTTTTTTTCGATTTTTTCAATGAAATTACAAAAAAAGTATTTTTTAATGAAAATATCCAAAAAAGGTCTACGTACGTAAACGAAGATGCGTACAAACACGTACATACAAAAAAATCTACGCACGACGAGTAAAGGGCCCCTCCCTCCAATTGCTGGCACTATAGAAAACTGTTTCTGGTGACAAGGGAGAAAAGACACAAGGAGCTCGTAAAAACAAACTACCCTCAGTCGTGTTAAAAGCGATACCTCAGCCTAATGCCCTATCCAGGGGAAGGGATTAGGGGGTTTGAACCCCCCCCTGAATTGTTGGTCCAACTCGCGAAAACGTAACAAAGATGAATATAAATGAATTATTGATGCGACTTTTAAAGTTTTTGTTTGCAAGCCCCTTCCCGAAAAAAATCTGTTATACCCCCCCCCCCCGGAAAAATTCCTGGATAGGGCCTTGCCTCAGCCTCTAAAAACTTCTATATTTTCGTGATTTCCCAAAAAATTTTCTTATTTGAACCAAACTTTGTTAATAAGGTTCATAGTCTATTATAAATTAATATTCTATGCGTGAAAATGAAAGGAATGTTGCGGCACTGATTAGAGCTTCTGGCAAAACAGTGTCCGGCCTATGCGAAGATACTGATCGATGGCAAAGGCGTTTCTGGCTCCTTAGATCTGAGATGAATCTGTGCGAAAACACCCGAAAGAAGGAATACTTGTTGATATAATTTTACATTCTACAGAAACATAAGTGTTCATTAGTGTTTCTAAAAGTCTGTATGATAAATTTTCTGTTGAAACATTATTTGTTAACACAGATGGGAGTGATGTTGACCGGGATAAAGAACAGTGGCATGAAGTGTTCCACATTTCCCAGCAAGGAAAACAAAATTTTTTTTTTATGACCAAACAATCTTGGTAAAGTGTTGAAATAGGTAAAGATGAAAGATGAAAAGGTGACTTTGGGTAATGAAAAGATAGATCAGGTGGACAGCTTCACTTACCTTGGTAGTATTATTAGTAAAGATGGTGGGACCAGTGAAGATGTTAAAAGTAGAATAGCCAAGGCTCAGGGTCTTTTTTCACAGTTGAAAAAAGTTAGGAAGAAAAGGAAGATAATTCTACAAGCCAAGATTAGAATATTAGAAGCTACAGTTATGACAGTGGTCAAATATGGTTCTGTATCAGGGCGCTTAGAAAAGCGGATGAATAATTACAAGATGTTTTCCAGAGAAATTGCCTACGGATTTTTCTGGGTACCCGGCTGACTGGCCGTATTTCAAACAATAGGGTGTCCGAAAAGTGTGGTTCAATCCCACCTTCTAGGGCTATAATGAAAGAAAGGTTGAGGTGACTAGGGCACGTTGTGCGGATGAAGGATGACAGATTACCGAAGATTGTTCTTTTCGGCTAAACGGAAGGCAGGTCATCCTCGGCTTGGGTAGGAGGACGTCATAAAGACAGATTTAAAGGAAATGGTAACTTCCTGGGTGGGTGTAAAGAAGGAGGCTTTGAATAGATTGGGACGGAGGAGGAACGTGCATAGCTGTGTTGGCCTCATGTGGCTTAGTAATGCGGTGAGCTGTTACTAGTTAGTGTAGGCCTAGTAGTAAAGTGTTTACTATAGGAAACAAATTAGCCAAACGATCTAAGAAATAAGCCAAGTTCTGTACAATATAAGCCAAAAGCCAATAATAAGCCGATGCCTACAAAACTTAAGGTTGCTATTACGCTCAAAGTCATGCCTAACGGTTTCCTACTTCTGAGATAATTATGAAAAACTGTTTTACTAAGTTGTTCTCAAAGGAAGGATTAAAATTTCTTTAAAAATACTTTTCATTCAAATACAATGGCCCTTGTGTTTCAGGAGTTGTTCTTAACAAATTGGGGCAAAAAATCAAATTTTACGGTAAAGAGGGAGGGAGAAAAAGGGGCTGTCTTACTCGTAAGGAATGATTTCTGTTTGTTTCTAGTTTGAATGTTACTCCTAACTTTCAGCTGAAAAAACTTGTTTTTTATTTAATTTCTTACCGTTATTAAAATAATGCCAGGAAATCCCCCTCCTATATAAAAGTTTCCCTGGAAAATCCCCCTTTCACAAAAAAATAATTCCCGAAAAATTTCTGTATATTTCCCAATAACAAATACAATATGTAAACAATGGGGAAATTACATAGCTTACATTCCTTTCCCCAGGAGCTGTGGGAGGTCCTGTCACCCCAAGAGGCATGGCTGTTTGATAAAGTCAATTTGCCAAAAAAAAAAAAATATCATATGATCTTCAGGCGTAACACCAAAATTCCTTTTTTTAGAGTTTCAGTTTCTATTGTCTCAAGTCATTCTTTACTGACAGTTCCTTACCACAAACTGTTTAATAAAGTCAGTTTGCTACAAAATTTCAGAAATGATCTTTAGGCGTAACAGCGGTGTTAAATTCCATGAACACTAATGTTTTAAGTATTAACTCCACTACTTTCGTATCTTATAGGAACATACATGCTCCCCTGAAAACCAATTCAAAACAACATGCTCAAAGATAGATGACATTGACGAAAGAGATATTGGTCTGGAAAGACAGTCAGGTAAATCTGTTTGTTTTGTTTTCTGAAGTGTCGGTTCGTGTATGCGTCTCATTCCTAATAAGAAAATAGGAAACTCAATAGGAGGAGCAACAATAACAACGCAACACCTCCAGGAGAGGTTCATAAGATAGGCGTTAAAAGACTATTTTGAGGGTTGGGGTTAAGGAGGCCCTAGACGGTCAATCATTTTGCTCAAAAGTTTTCATCAATCGATTGACGTGTGCTTCAATCAACCTTCAATCCTTTAAGGAGGCTTTAGACGGCCAATCACTTTGATAAAAAGATTCTGTCAATCGATTGACTCAAAAATGATTAACCGTCAAGGAACATGTTTGACGCTTGAGTCAAGCGTGGACGGTGATTGATAGAAAGTTTGAATGACTCAATCATTTTGATCAAAATCAGTGTGTTAGATTAGCTTTGGTCGACCTTGAAGGGTTCATTGAAGGGTCTATTAAAGGTTGATTGAAGCACACGTCAATCGATTGAAGGAAACTTTTAATCAAAATGATTGAATTTCTAGGGCCTCCTTACGAGTTTTCTTTTGTCCAGGATAAGATTTTTCAGTCTTACCCCAGAAAAATTGTTCGCTCCTACCAATACCCCAAGAAAAACTGAAATAGTCTTAGAAGAAAGACAAAACTGGAACAAGTTTCTTTCCATCTTACCTATAGAAAAATTCCTGGCTCTTTGTAATACCTCGAGAAAAAATTAAAATAAGAAAGCAAAGAAATCAACTAGAAGAAAGCAAAATCGGGAATAAAATTTATTTTACGAATTCAATGTACCTAAAGATATATCTTTCTTAAAAGCAAATATAAAACAGCAAGTTTTAGCAAACAAAATTCATGAGCAACAAAAAAGCTTAAAGAGGGCAGAAATTATTCCGTATGTAAGGAGGTGGCCCCTCCCCAACCCTTCAATCTTTACGCTTAATTTTTGTATTGTTTTACTGATTGAATTTGTGTGCTTCAAATGTATTTAACGGATAATTCATGTGGCAATGTATTTAATATAACTGTCTCATTTACGTTTTTATTTGCCCTTTAAAATATCTGAACCGAAAATTATAGTAGGCGCATTCTGCCCAGAACCCCCCCCCCCTTTGAGAATTCTCTCCAGAAAATCAACTTTAGAGAATTCCCACCTAAAAATTCCCCGGGAAAATTCCCCCCCATGGGAAATCCTCCCCGCAAAAATCCCCACCCCCCCATTGCAAAACTGTGCAGCAAAGAGAAAGTACGACAAATAATGTAAATGAAGAAAAGAAGGAATTTTTGAATATTCTACCTATGTCGGCAGAATGTATAGTGTAGAAAATCTTATTGTAGTAATTCTTAGATTTTTATTTAGCTTAATTCCTTTTCCGTGTTTTGGGAGCTGAGTTATCGTAGCAAAGTAAGATAAAGATAAATGAAAACAAGTTAGAAATATGAAATTAATGGCAATTGTAGAAGAGTTGCCCTATGATTGAAGTCCACAGAGATAACAGGCCGGGACTAAGAAGTTTAAGTAATAACTTCTTATAGATTTGAGCTGATACTGACCAGAGGTGCCACTAGCCAAAATGTTTGAGGGTGGGGGCAATAGAATTGACCGACTGGGTGGCCATTTTTGCCGATTGATTTAGGTGATGTTACTAGTAAAATCGCCTCATTTGTTGCTCTTTGCCATCTGAGACTGATCTTCTTCATTTTCCATCAGACTGATCATCTTCATTTTGTTTAATTTGCCCTAATGAATTCCAAATGTTAGCTGGTAAAGTAGTGGCACTTCGCGCCACTATTTTACGCTCATATTTTTTTCAGACTATTTGCAAATATTGAAGGAAGGGTGTCCCCCAGGTTGCCAACTGCCGACATAAAAAAGAGTGCAAATCAAGGCCAAAAACGAGTGCAAGTTGTTAAAAACGTGTGCAAGTAAACAATTTTGGGCGCGAGCGGCAGTAGCCGCGCGCGCAGCCCCTTTCACTGTTCTGCCCATTTCTACGCCATTTACACATAATTGTCAGTAATCCTTCGATCGATAAACATATTATCTTATAATTTTTCAAATGTATTTAAAATAAAGTTAGGAAATCAGCCTCTAAACAATAAGTTTTATAATGATTATCATTCTTTTCTTAGCTTAAAAGGTAATGCTCTACTTGAAATTTGCATGTATTTATTTTGATTTCTTAGATCTTTAACTGAACTCTAGTTGACTGCATCCAATGTTTATTTAAAGTTTTGTCTCCATTTTATCCAAACGTTTTGAAAGGAATATAAGAGGTCCAAGTAACTAGTCGTGAACTATAGCTGACTTCACTGTAGTCAAGTCAAGAACCGTACCCTAGCACAGCGAAAAAGAAAATAGAAGCAGAAACAAAACGGATTGCATTTTATCAATGCATTTTATCAAATTGTGCCTCAGTGTCACCCAGCAAATTCGGAAAACCGTTGAAGAAGAGGTACAAGAGTGTTTACATCTCCAGATAATGCAACATTTGGACTTAAGGATTTGAGATTTTCCAACGTTAAGTCATTGTAGTCAATCTGTTTGCTCGTTTGCGAGTACAATTCCAAAAAAAATTCAGACAGCTCATTTAGATGCAGTGAACTGGCTGTGCACTTAATAGGCCAGTGTTTTGCAGGCTTCTCATGAGGCACAGCCCATTTGGTCCCAACTTTATACAATCAAGTGCAAGAAAATGAGCTGGGCTAAACCGAACTTTAAATGGATCTTGTGCGCGCCTTATTTCTTCCTTTTTAACAAAGCACTTGAGGAGCAACGGATTCGTCTGTCGTGAACTTTACAATACCCTGTGAATCCGTGTTCCCTCAGCTTGAAAATCTTTGTTTAGTACATTGACCTCTTGTAAGACAAATGAAAGAAAATACTAAGTAAGTTTCACAGAGGAATCACGCATAAAAGCAAGAATTTTATTAGCCTTTTCTTTGGCTCCTCTATCTCCAGCGGAGTCACCTTTTCCATGGTTGGGTCAGAATAAAAGGAGCGGGTTCCACTGCTCAAGGATCCACTTCAACGGAAGCTTCAAGGGCCAGCCATCGCGTACTTGAAGTCTGCGAAAGCTTATGGTTTTCCAAATGACAGAAATTTTGGTAGATCTTCATTTTCATCCTGTTTTTTTGGGCTATATGCCACATGCAACTACATAACGAATAAAGATGTCAATTCCATCTGGCAATATCTTAGCTGCATATGCAGAACAGAGAGCAAGCGAATGGCTAGTGCAGCCTAGCACAAACAAATCTGGCACATACTCTTTTAACACTACACCAAGACCTTTTTGATGTCCAGTGTTAACATTGGCAGTGTCAAAGCCAATCGCAGCCAAGATAGTGTTAAAAGTATTCCTAGGCTTTCCAAATTTCCTAGTATTAGACGTTTTTGCCCTTCTGAACTGGCATCACTTACTGGCAAAAGTCCCAGAAAGTCTTCTCGCACTTTATCTTTGGAGTATTCGTACTTTGCGATAAGGACCAAGACCTTCTGCCAAGATTTATCGGTAGATTCGTCAACTATTAAAGAGATATGAGATTTCTTCAGTTCACAAGAAAGAACATTTCTTTCTTCAGGGACAATGACGTGTCTAATTATCTGACTATTTTTAGTTCTGCCCTGATTGAAGCTTTTAAAAAGTTCTGAGTCTCAAAGTGTTTTACAGGACTGGATTAAAATGTCCATTTTTGAGATGGGAAAGTATTCCAAGATGACCCACGACGTAAGGTTCAAGCTGACTTCAATTACAGACTCAGTATGTAATTTTTTGGGAAGGTCTTCATACTGCAGTATTGATGTCTGATTGTTCTGAACCCTGCTCTTGTGGAAGTTTGTTCGAAGATGGCACCTCTCGTTTGCCAGACATCCGTCTCTATGACTTTACAACACACCTTACAGTAAGCTAAGTCCTAGCATCATTTAAAAAACGATCAGAAATTAAATAAAAAAACAAGTTTTCTCAGATGAAAGTAAGGAGCAACATTAAAACTTCAACCGAACAAAAATTACAACGAATATAAAGGGGTTTGTCTGCTCTTCAACACCTCACTTATTACGCTAAAGTTTGAATTCTGTCCCAATTCTTTAAAAAAGACTCCTGAAACACAAGGGTCGTTTAAGTAAAAGAATAAAAAAGTTTTTTATAAGTACTAGAAAACTTTAGTGTGAAGAGCGAGATGTTGGGGAGGGGGCGACCCTCTTCTAATACGAACTAATATCTGTCCGTTTTAAGTTTTAGTGTGGCTCCTTACTTTCAGTTGAAAAAACTGTTTTTTTAATAGTGTTAAAAACCAAGGCTGAAATAAGTATGCAAAAAAGGAAAAAGGCTTGGACAGAAAGACCAGACACCCTTTTTCTCTTTGTCTCGTGTACAAGATTACTTGCTTACTGTATAAACTCTTGGGAACGTTAAAAGGGGTGATTAGCCTATTTTACAATCAGCTTTGCTTAAAATTGAGAATATAAGCACTTAGTACTTCTGCCAAGCTTTGTTCATAAGCCAAGCTTGGCAAAGACAAAGCTGTTTTAAACTTAATCCTACTTAAAATTCAGCAAGTGAAATGGATATGGATGATTTTAATACCTGGCCACAGTTTGTCCCCCTCCCCCAACTGAAATTTTTAGCCTTCAAAATCTTATCAAACCTAATCAAACATAATTCAAGCTTCCACAGAAAAGGATCAGTTTTTCTAGTATACGTGGGTTTCTGGTATTATATTGCTCATTTTTTGGTAAATATTGAGCAGTTCATATTATTGACCTATGAATAAAGTAAACATACCACTCGATGCCTTTTCTTATTTTCTTTCAAAATATACAAATTGCTTTTGGCGTAAATTCACTTTACTCCCAACCCCTAGGGTATATATTTACTCATTAGGGAGAGGGGGCTTGTAAAGTTCATTTCCGACGCAAAGGAATGTTAAATTTGGATTCAAGAGGCAATTCTGACTATAGAGGTAAGAAAGTACTTCACCCTCACTCCCACCCCAATGTGCAAATATATACCCTGAATTGGTATATTTGGGTGGAGGGAAGTGAACTTGCGCAGAAACGATTATTGTATTCGGAAAGAGTATAAGAAAAGGCATCGAGTGGTATGTTCACTTTATTCATCGATCACAAATATAAACTGCTCAATATTTGACTATTTTTATTGTCATTTTCAATTGGTTCGAATAGTTTTGGCCCTGGATTCATTTCTGAAAGTGTCATTCACCTAACTCAACTGCTTTCCAAGATAGCAAAAAGTGTCTAAAGTCTAAACTACAATTTTAGGCTACCCCAGATTTTCCTAATTTACCCTATTTTATTATTTTGACAGTATGGGCCCCATCCAAAGCAAATTCCTGGACTCCTGGCTGTTAATATAAGATGTTTATTTAACAAAAAATGGCTGTCACAAGAGGATATGGATAATTTACGGTTTAAAATGATGCAAAGACCTGAAGTCTTTGCTAGAATTTTATCAGTTTGAGACAAGACTTTAGCAGGTTCATTTAGGTCGTTGCTTGTGCATCGCTTTACTTCATGTTTCATACTCACTTTTCCATTTCCATGAAGAACAGTTGTGCCCAACAGCTTTCAATTTCCTTCTATGAAACTTGATTTGAATTTACGACCTTTTCACTGGTTATCTATGCTTTGATCTATTTCTTGTTAAATGGTTGAAAAAACGAGAAAGACGCCTTGGGGAAGGCCCATGCATAGATAGCAGAGATCATACCTGCTAGTTGTTCTATCTTTTGCACTTAAATTGTTTAATTTGAAGTTTTCTATTTCGCTTAAAACTTTTTCTATCATCATTTAATGAAAGAGTGCAAAAAAGAGTGCAAAGAGCAAATAATGGGCAAAAAGAGTGCAAATCCGGTCCGTGGTGTGAAAGAATGCAATGGAAAAAACTAGTGCATTTAACACGAAAAGTGTGCAAGTTGGCAACCTTGCCCCCCTTCCCCCATACGTGACATATCTGTCGTAAACTATAGTATATGATATAGCATATGATATCACTCTTTGAGATGAAGAATACATTCACTAGGCACAAATTGAAAGGTTTATCTGTCTGAAGGGGAATTATTTTTTCTAATTTAATTTGAATAATAAGGAGTCTAAATCTAAGTCCAAACTGAGCCAAATTATAAACGACAGCACTTTATTCCTAATAATCAATCCTTAGTTTAAGTTAAGAAAGTTTTCAAAAACTCGGTTTCAAAAGCTCTCTAGTTTTCTAAGGTTTTCAAAAAAGTCCTTTTCACAAAAAATATTAGATATTGTTCACTAGGCACACATCAAAAGGTTTTTCAGTACCTTTACTTGTATACACTACGTGATATCTTAGGAACGAACGTGCAACCATGCGGCATTACTTCCTTCACAACTGAAATCCCTCCAAGAGGCAAAATCGTGGTTTGGTGCCACAAAATGTTAGAGAAAGCCTTATGTTAGAGTGCCCTTTCCCGATCTTCTAGGACTATCTGTTCGATACATCACCCTTGGAAAAAAAGAAAAAATAAACACACATCCGTGGTCTTTCTTCTGGGAAAAAATGAACAATTTCACATTTTTGTACATCTGAGCTTGAAATCTTATCTGTAGGGTTTTCTGATGTAGTGAATCCAATAGAGCGGTATTCATTAAGATCGCTTAAATTTTAAGGGATACCCCCCCCCTCTTTTTTTTGAAAGTAAGATCGAAAATTATTTTCCACGGAGAAAATTCTACGTGGGAGAAGATTTTTTGGGAAATTTTCTCCAGCGTGGAATATTCCAGTGGGAATGTTCCATGGAAGGAATTTTAAGGAGGGAATACGCAGAACTCAAAAAATTTTATTATTTAAAGCAAATGTGGATGAATAAGCTTTTCCATTCTCGGGGTATTTTGAATATATTTTTATTCCATTCCAATCGTCTTTATCTTTGGGAAGTCGTTCTCAAAGGAGCAAAACTTAATCTTTAGCATAAGAGGAGGAGGGATTGAGGAGGAGCAGCCTCCTTCGGTAACAGAATAACTTCTCTTTGTTTTAAATTTTGTAGCTCTTTCCTTTCATTTAAGAAGAAATCTTTTTTCTCATCCTATTTTTTCTAATTTTAATACCATATCCAAATTTATCTTAAATATGAGGATGGCTATTTTCCTCTTAAAACCACTGTTTACAATGAAGTTTAATTTTTGCAGAAAATGCTTTAAGAAGAGAGCTAATTTAATTATTTCCAAAATAAATTGTTGTCTCCGCAATAAAAGGGGATCTTCGCTCTTCAGTACCCATACTGTAAGCTTCATTTTACGTTAATCCATATTTATATGTATATTACATATCCCATCCATATTTATTCTTCCTAATGAAGAGAGGTCAGAGTTTAAATTTGAGTCCATGCATTGAGTCAATTTGAGTCCATGCACAGTTTAAAATTATCCATGTATTTGAAGCACCTCAAACAAGTTTGAAAATATTGGGGAAAAAATTGAGGTGATAGATACTCCCCCCTCCTTAAAAGAATCCATTGGCGGAAATGGGTATGGTGTGCCGCCATGGGATACTCTATACTAGTTAGTTATATCAGATAAACGGTTTATAATGACATATAATTTTTTATTGGCTGCATTTATGTTTTGGGACAAATGGTATATCATGTGCCGGTGTAACCTCCGAAACTGAGTGCCTGCACTAATACCCTTTCAATAATCCTTAACATTTTTATTCGATAGTATTTTGGCTATAAATTGGCCGAAATTGCTGTTTTTCAAGCCAAAATACTAGAATTCTGCACTTTTTTGCAGCTCGTTTTCGTTTGTTGCTTAAAAAAGGCAACACATCTTTTATTTTCTGCAGCTTGTTTTTGTTTGTTCCTTTAAAAGGGCAACACATCTTTTATTTATTTTTTTTGTGATAAATAATAGAAATCTCTCTCTAAACGCCTACTGATCTGATAATATCGACCCTAGAGAAAAGAAAAATGCATATGTGTCATAATACTCTGGCAAAATAAGAACTTTCATAGTATGTAGATAGTGGCTTTAGAGTTCCTATACATGTTGTTTCATTGTGTAATTTTCATAAATATTGCACCATTCTTGGTGCGATGAAAAGAATAAATAATGGATTTTGTTGATACATACACTGTAGTCAAAACCTCGGCTTTAAGAGTTTTGGTTACAATTGATAATGGTCACTCTTTACTTACAATTTGATAATACTGGCTGTTTTATTCAAGGGTCTCTTAAGTTGAAGGAGGTTACGACTCCTTCCTTCAATCCTTGTTTTTGACATTTGTGTTTAATATTCGTATAACAAAGCGGGATAATCATCCCCAAAAGAAAAGACCCTTTCATGTCTTTCAGGGGTTTAATTAAAAAAAAATTCCACAAAATAATTTTTCCAAAAAAAAGTAAAGAACTCTATTAAACCAAAAATGAACAAAAATAGAATCAAATAATATACCAAGCATACAACTACCACAAATCAGTATCAATAAATAAATAAAACCCAAAACGAACAGAAATTAAAATAAATAACATGTCAAACTTAAAACGAGCAGAAATTAATATGAATTTGGTTCAGAATCCCTATGCTTTCTAAAAGCCAGAATATAACTTGTACTTTACCGAAAAAAATTCAAATGAATATGCATTGTCAGTTTAACATAAATAGGCTGATATTTATTCCTTAAAATTTAATTAATTTTTGTTTTCTTAAAGTTATAAAAGTGAAAACATTTAAAATTATTTTTTTCAGTACAATACAAATTATTTTCTTGCTTTTAGAAAGCATAGTGGTTTTGAACCCTACTTATATTAATTTCTACTCGTTTTGAGTTTGACTCTGTTATTTATTTTAATGTCTGTTCGTTTATACCCTTAGATATTCCTTAGAAATAGCAGATACATGCCTATGATGGTCTGGATACACATAATATCTTCTAATTTAGTTCAACATAACCCTTAAGATTCTCTGAAAGTTTCAACTTAATATCCTTAGCCTTTTCTCAGATATTTCAATGCCGATTTGACAAACTGAATACGTTTTGTGTTTTGATTTAAATCAGCATCTCCCTCAGCATGGCGTGAAGGTTTCAATTTAGTACCGTTAGCCATTCCTAAAATATGGCAGATACACCCTTTTGATGACATAGATGCAGTTAGTGTATTTGGGTTAGTTCAACATCCCCCTCACCCTGTCCTGAAACTTTCAACGGAAAACCCCAAGGTGTTCTTGAGATATTGCAAATACAATCTTTTGACAAACTGCATGCACATAGTATATCTTGATTCAGTTCAATATCTCATCAACATTCCCTCAAAGTTTCACTTCAACACCCATAGCTTTCTTGGGGACTCTGGATTGAACATGCCGAACTTGTATCAAAACCTATGTGTAAACCATGGTCAACTTGAAAAATTTAGAACCCTTGTCCCAGGGGCTCTGGGGATCGGGGTTATGTCATCCCGAAAGCATAGCTATTGGGTCCTTTTACCTGTTTTCAACAAGATTACTATCTCAAAATTTTGATCAGATATCTGTAGGGGGGAAGCAGGAACAAGTGGCCGTGAGAGGGTCAGTGGCTGCCCTCTAATCTCTTTTGACTCTTAAAAACTGCAATATAACTTTCAATTTCAAATCGAGTGAGTCCCCTTCGAAATTTCTATGGCACCTCCTACCAAACACAATGACCTGGTGAAAAAATAAGTAAATAATGCATTGATGCCATATCGCTCTTTACTTAGGCTGCGCTAATCCACAGCAGTTTTAATGCATAAGGGATCTACTTCCAGAAAGGAAAGAGTATGCACGAAGTACCATAGCTTATTTTAACGAAATTCCAAAAATTCACCCCCGTCGGAATATGATAGTTTTTGACAATTTCAACATCCGCAAGTTTTAATGCAGAAGAGAACTACTTCCAGAAAGGAAATAGTATGCACGAAGTACTATAACTTATTTTAACGAAATCCCAACAATTCAGACCCGTCGGAATCTGATAGTCTTTGACAAGTTTTTGACAATTTAACAAAATCCGCAAGTTTTAATGCATAAGAGAACTACTTCCAGAAAATAAATGGTATGCACGAAGTACTATAACTTATTTTAACGAAATTTCAAAAATTCAGCCCCGTTGGAATCTGATAGTTTTTGACAATTTAAAATAATCCGCAAGTTTTAATGCATAAGAGAACTACTTCCAGAAAGGAAATAGTATGCACGAAGTACTATAACTTATTTTAACGAAATTCCAAAAACTCAGCCCCGTTGGAATCTGATAGTTTTTGACAATTTAAAAAAATTCGCAAGTTTTAATGCATAAGAGAACTACTTCCAGAAAGGAAATAGTATGCACGAAGTACTATAACTTATTTTAACGAAATCTCAAAAAATCAGCCCCTTCGGAATCTGATAGTCTTTGACAAGTTTTTGACAATTTAATAAAATCCGCAAGTTTTAATGCATAAGAGAACTACTTCCAGAAAGGAAATAGTATGCACGAAGTACTATTAACTTATTTTAACGAAATTCCAAAAATTCAGCCCCGTCGGAGTCTGATAGTTTTTGACAATTTAAAAAAATCCGCAAGTTTTAATGCATAAGAGAACTACTTCCAGAAAGGAAATAGTATGCACGAAATACTATAACTTATTTTAAGGAAATTCCAAAAATTCAGCCCCGTTGGAATCTGATAGTTTTTGACAATTTAAAAAATCCGTAAGTTTTAATGTATAAGAGAACTGCCTCCAGAAAGGAAATAGTATGCACGAAGTACTATAACTTATTTTAACTAAATCCCAAAAATTCAGCCCCGTCGGGATTTGATAGTCTTTGACAAGTTTTTGACAATTTAAAAAAATCCGCAAGTTTTAATGCATAAGAGAACTACTTCCAGAAAGGAAATAGAATACACAAAGTACTATAGCTTATTTTAACGAAATTTCAAAAATTCAGCCCCGTTGGAATCTGATAGTTTTTGACAGTTTAAAAAAATCCGCAAGTTTTAATGCATAAGAGAACTACTTCCAGAAAGGAAATAGTATGCACGAAGTACTATAACTTATTTTAAGGAAATTCCAAAAATTCAGCCCCGTCGGAATCTGATAGTTTTTGACAATTTAAAAAAATTAGGTACCGTAATTCTTTCAGAACAAAACTGTTTCTAATCTTAAGACCATTAGCTAGCAATTTAGTTCCTTATACCCTAAATTTCTAAATATTATTTTTCAGTATGTTTTACTAGATTGTTGGTCATTTGCTCTTCTATGGAACGATGTTTTTGCGTCCTTAAATATCAGACTTTCATACTTACTTTACGAGGAACATATGTTAGTTTTATTTTTTAACACTACACTGTCTCTTATTGGGTTCTTGTGAGAAACTATGACTAGTTTTTTATTTTTATATTTTTATCACATAGCAAACTTCTTCAAAAACGGATGAGAGATACTCATGTCATGCTCCTCAGTTTGAAAAATTACTAAAAATTTTTAGAAAATTTATAGTATCTTTCAGGTTTGTTGGTACAGCTAAGTTTTCTTTCAGTGAGTAATTCTGCTCTATTGTATAGTGGATAGTATATTCCTTCAAAAATTGATGACAGCTACTCTTGTCAAGTACCTTAGTTGAACAATTACTTAAAAATTTAAGAAAATTCATTGTATCTTTCATGCTTGATGATACAGCTAAGGTTTCTAACAAAGAATAATGCTGTTCTTTGGTGATGAAAGTTTCACCTTTTTTTTTATTTTATTTAAGAAAATTAAGATGTGTATACTAAGTTCCCTTACAGAGGCTGTGGACAAAGGAGATGATAATAATTCTGAAGATGCTGAGGCTCAACTGCCCAATTTCTATCAACTACGATTAGTTCCTATCATAACACAAGCCTCTCCAGCGGAAATGAGAAAACATGTTGAACAAAAATGGATGCTCTCAACCCCAGAGCAAGTAGGACAGAATTGGCATATACCAGTTGAGCTTACTTATGAGAGGCCTGATCAAGGTGATGGCATAAGACAGCAAGGAAGGCCCGGAGTGATATCCAACAGAAGACCTTATTGGCCTAACTCTGGCTACGGCATGCCAATGAGAAGACTATATAGGCCAGGTGGAATACCTGGCCATGGTACTTCCATGGGTAGACCAGGGAGACCAGGTGGAACACCTGACTACGGCAGACCAATGGGACGACCTGATTACGGCAGACCAATGGGACAACCTGATTATGGCAGCCCAATGGGAAGACCTGATTACGGCAGACCAATGGGACAACCTGATTATGGCAGCCCAATGGGAAGACCTGATTATGGTAGACCCACAGAAAGGCCTGATTATGGCACACCAGAAATTCCTGGTGGAATACCAATGGGAAGGCCAGAGAGGCCAGGTGGGGCACCTGACAGGCCCAAAATTTCCAAGACTACTACCAAAGTACCTCTACCAGAAGCCAGAGAAGTAGCTACAACCCAAAGTGCTACTGAAACAACAGCACCTGCAATGGGTATTACGACAACTACTGAAGATAGGGGTCCCATTACTGCAAGGCCAAGACCTACTCAGCCTGAGGATTCTGAACCAGAGAAATTTGCTAACATTTTTGTCTCTGATGAGGAGAGGGATGTCAGTGATGCTGAATCTACCATTCAACCTTCGACTGGAAACCCTAGGAAAACAACCATAAAGCCTAAGTCGAAGCCTACGACCACCCCTTTTGAAGAAGAAACAGAGCAACCTATAGAAACAACAACATCAAGAAGGCCCAGAACAAGATCATCCCCTTCAACTAAAGAAACAACAACACCTTTCGAGGAGGAAACAACCGAGCCTACTAAGGCTTCCAAATCTAGACCACCGACTAAAAAGCCTAGACCAAGACCTACTACCCCTCCTACAGAGGAAGAAACAGAACAACCCATAGAGAGAACAACAACCAGAAGACCAACAACAAAATCACCCCCTTCAACCTCTACATCAACCACAACTTTTGACGAGGAAACGACAGAGGCTTCCACGTCTAGACCACCAACTAGAAAACCTACACCAAGGCCTACCACCACTCCTGCAACAGAAAAAACAGAGGAACCTATAGAAGGACCAACGACCAGAAGGTCAACAACAAGAAGACGCAGCCAACCTAAAACAACAACGAAACCTTTCAAGATGGACAGCACTGATTCTACTGAAGAAACCATACTTGAACCATCTTCACAACCAACATCAAAGCCCACTACTACTCAAGGAGTAGAAACAGAAGAATACCAGGACAATTTGACCACCCCAGCTACAAAGCGTCCTACAGAAAAAAACACAACAACCACACAGGAGCCTGACACTGAAACGGATGGAGAAGATCTTAACACTGGAAGACGTCCGGACACAGACCGCCCTCGTCCACAGCCCTCTGAAACAGAAGACGGTAAGTTGATCTAAATAAAAGAAACCTCGTTGCTTGAAAGGAATTCTAAATATTTTAATTTGTCTTCAGTTACTTTTAAGTAAAGTTAGGAGGCTATAAAGCTTCCTATTTCCCCCAAATATTTTTCAAATAACTTTAATTTTAAAGCATAAGTCAATAAACGACAAGGCACAAGAAGTCGTCCAAAATCTTACAAATCACGATTATTTTCCAATGTTGAGTTAGGTGTACCAACATGTTCATTGGTATCAAATGATTTAGGAGAGTATGGGGGGAGGAATTACAAATAAACACCGAAACTGGTGAATTTTTTGAAATGTAAGACATTCTAAGAAAAACCACAATAATCATTATATTCAGGAGATTTGGCCGCTTCTTGTATAGCTATTTATTATACTTTGTCTTTTAACAGCAGCTGAGAAACTGCTACACAGCTATTAAAATTTTCCTTTCCGTTAGCTTGACTTTGGATAAGAGATAAAAAATATTTCCCCAGTGTTCCTGTTAAGGGAAAATTTCTTGTGGATGTGATACTTTATTTCAATTACATCCCTTAAATCTTGCTTTATACCTTTGACGGGAGCAATCACGACAGAGATTGCTATAAAAGATTGATAAAATCAATCTTTGTATTTTTACTACCGTTATACGAGTAATAAAAAAAATGTATGTTATTTTTTTGCAATCTAATGAAAACTCCGATACTTTAAAAACTGGCAAGAAGCCTGCTCTTGTAAAGACCTTAGATAAAATATTTCCACAAATAAATGATTCATCATTTGTTCAATATCAAGCTTTATTTTTCAGTCGCCCCTATGTAGTTGGTATGATTAGGTGGCTCTTTCAATTTGGGATTTTTATTGCATTTTTGGTATCTTATTCTATTTCTCTGCTTTTTGCACTGAGAAAAGGCTGGAACAAAAATATTGGCCAAGATAGTTGCCAATCTTAAGATATATTGGCCAATTAAAAAAAAGCGTAAAGAATACGGCATTGGACTTTAAAGTCCCTACCGGCGGTGCCAATCTCCGTTTCTTGGCCCTTCAGCCAGGAAGTGCAATGGGGGGTTGGGGGCCAACTATCCTCTGCTTTCGCACACCCTTTCTGTTTACCTTCCCCAGATTTCTCCAGGTACCCATTTAAAGCTGGGTAGACTCTGGCTGAGCTTACAGAGTCACACCACTGACCCCATTCCAAACCAAATAATTGAGTACACTAGGACTCGAACCCTCGTCCTCTCGGACAAAGGATGCTAAATCCAGCGCACCAATCGCTAGAGACTTTCTACTTGGTGTAAAATCAATGTCTTTGCTAGCTAGTATTGCCAGCAAAAGTACAATAATTAATCCAATTTAAGGTTCCAGCTGCATTGTTCCAAAACTTGTTTTGTCGTTTATTAAAACAACAAAAAGAAAGTTTTTAAAACTACGAAATTCGTTGTTTTTGTTGAAACTTTTGTTTAAACGTAGATAAAACAAATTTCATGGTAATACTTGCTTCCTCCCTCCGTAACAGCCCCCTGAAAATTCTCATGATATTCCCCCCCGCATCTTCTTCACATTTTCAGCCAGTAAGCATATGAATAAAATTTTTTATGAAATCATTCTTCTACAATAAGAGGGGGGCTGTCATCCCGCAGCACCCAAAGCTCCAAATAAAGGAATAAAGGAATAATATAAAGGAAAAATAAAGGAAATAAAGGAAAATAAAGGAATAGAGATACTGCCTCATACTCCCCCCTTCAGAACCTCTTCAATATTTCTCTGAAGTTTTGTCGTTAGAAAATGTGTCGTGAGAAAATTTTGAAATTTTTGCGAAAAAATATACTTTTGGATGCATCAGGCACGATCGAACCCCCCCCCCCCCCCGCTTATACAAAGATTTAGTGAAATTGCTTGATAATTGCTAACGGGCAATTATACATCACCTCACAAAATTTTATCAAAGATTAAGTTACTGAACTTAGTTAAATAAAGCTCTAAAATAAATATCTAGGTTAATTTTTTATTTTATGTGGACTACAGGATTTCAGGTCCGAAAGCGCAACTGCGCAACATAACTACCTCTGAAACAGGAAAGCTCAATATTTAGTTTTTCAATAATTTAAATAGATTGGATATTTCATAATTTCCAATTAGTTGAAACGTGGACCTCATTGGGACAAAATTGCAGTTTCGTGCCGTAAAATGGCAGAAAGCACCGCTTCCTTGTTGCACAATATTTTTGCTACTGAAAAAAAGGCACTATAACTTTGAACTTCCGTATTAATGAGCCTTCTCCTGATTTTCTAGGAGTATATGCTGAAATTGATACTTCTTATCTGTTGAATTTGAAATTGTGTCTTAAGATCGTTTTCTTTTTAGGGGTATTCGCCCGTTTTTAAAGTACAAAATATTCTCAGATGCTTAAGTTTCGATGGGTGGCTTTAAACGGGATGAACTTTATATACTTAGAATCACGATAAAAAGTCAAGTTTCTGGTGTATAAATTGTTATCCAATTTTTTTTTAAGTTTCGATTATCATTACAGTTCCTTACCGCAAACTGTTTGATGCAGTCCCTCAAACTTATAAATGCAAATTTTATTATTGTGTTTGGATTAAGAATGACTGATTAAGCTAGGAATTTATTATGTTTTAACCCTCTTAAAGCAATGTTTACTCCACTTCGAAATATGTTTGAACCAATAAAAGCTCCATTGTTATGAACCGCCATTTACTCAATGTTTAAATTCCTTACCCTTAGTAGCTTTTAAAAATGCAACATGGAATATTTTGAATTATTTTGGCGTTCCAATTTAGTTTCTAGAAAGTTACTACAATCTTTTTAAATAATTAATAATATTCTATTGAGCAGTCAAGTTTTGAGCTAGGGGGGGGGTCCATCCTAGGCCGTCAGATTGTAAGAAAATTTTGTCATATTATCGGAAAGAGAAGCTTCTCAATTCTACCGACTCAGTTTTCAATTAGAAAAATGCTATAGATAAATTGAATAAGATTAGTCAGTAATAATGAAAATCCTGTCATCTGATAAAATATCCATTTTGGTCGGTGTCCATTTGTTCAGCAAATATTTATTTGTTGGATATTTGTTATAAATGTTTATAACAAATATCAAATATAATTCTTATAAAATATAATTTATATCAAATAAATTTATAACAAATATAAAAAATAATAACTATAAATGTTTAATAGGCTGGAAACCATAAGATTTTGTCCATTAGGCTACTGTGTGAAAAAAGTAAGCAAAAATGTATTTGGATTATTTCTTATCTTCTATTGCGCTCATACTGTTTTGAAGCCAAGAGATGTAAAAAATTAAATAGCTCTAACAGATCTAGTTCCTTCCCCTAAAAGAAATTAGACAGCCCCCTGGTCTCCCGTGGTTTAAATCTGTTCGTTTCTATTTTTTCATATTTTTTTTTTATTCTGAAGTTAGTAATAATGAATAAGTGTTGGAAAAATTCATTATCCCTCTCATAAGGATTTCGGCTGTTAACGCTTAATTTTTTTTTTTTTTAAGAATACGGTTGAATTTATCATATTCCTTACTGGGGCATTCAATTGCCTAAAGACAAGTCAACCCAACAAGCTTTTTTAAGTTTTTACTTTACTATATCCAAATATATGCCTGTTGTCTGAAAATCTCTCAAATTGTATCATAAAAAGATGAAAATGTTGCCAAAACAACATTTATTTTTTATAGACAAACAAAAACATGGTTTTAAATATATTTGTGTTTAGCAAAATGATCAATTCATTCACTTTTTTTTAGTTTAAATGAAAAATTATAATCTGCGTTTAAGATTACTGCCTTCTTCTTTTCATAGCCAACGCTATAGCGTTGCCTATAATAAAGGCCATACGGCTCCCATGTTTTATTATTTATTATTATTATTATTATTTTTCCCAGAGGTACTTCATTTGGAAGGGGTCGTCGTTGAAACTTCAAAGGGGGCTCATTCGATTGGAAATCGAGAGTTCTAGTGCCGTTTTTAATAGTCAAAATTGATTGGAGGGGAACTAGCCACCCCCCTCCCCACGCCCATCATTCCCCCAAACACATCCAATAAAAATTTTTAGATATCCATTTTGTTCAGCGTAGTTGATTTCCAGATAGAAAATAGGTTTTTGAGGAGCAAACTCCCCCGCAGCCCTCAGGCCAAGGGTTTTAAGTTATGCCCTGGGGGCATATAAGGTTTTTAAAGAATGCACTGTTGTAGAAACTTCAAAACAGGCTCATTCAATTGAAAATTCAAAGGGCTAGTGCCCTTTTTAATAGTTAAAAGTGATTGGACGGCAACTACCCCCCCCCCTCCCAAGCCCATCAGTTCCCCAAACACATCCAATCAAAATTTTGAGATAGCCATTTTGATCAGCGTAGATGATTTCTAGATAGAAAATATGTTTTTGAGGAAGATACTCCCCCAAAGCCCTCAGGGCAAGGGTTTTAAGTTATGCCCTGGGGGCATATAAGGTTTTTATAGAAGGCGCTGTCGTAGAAACTTCAAAACAGGCTCATTCGATTGGAAATTCAAAGGGCTAGTGCATAGTCAAAAGGGATTGGACGACAACCACCCCCCCCCCCAAGCCCATCATTTCCCCAAACATGTCCAATTTAAATTTTGAGAGCCATTTTGTTCAGCGTAGATGATTTTCAGATAGAAAATATGTTTTTGAGGAGGACACTCCCCCACAACCCTCAGGGAAAGGGTTTTAAGTTATGCCCTGGGGGCATGTAAGGTTTTTAAAGAAGGCGTTGTCGTACAAACTTCAAAAAAGGCTCATTCGATTGGAAATTCAAAGGGCTAGGGCCCTTTTTAATAGTCGAAAGTGCTTGGAGGGAAACTAGCCCCCCCCCAAGCCCATCATTACCCTAAAAACATCCAATCAAAATTTGGGGATAGTCATTTTGATCAGCATAGTTGATTTCCAGATAGAAAATATGTTTTCGAGGAGGACACCCCCTCACAACCCTCAAGGCAAGGGTTTTAAGTTATACCGTGGGGGCATATAAGGTTTTTATAGAAGGTGGTGTCGTAGAAAATCCAAAAAAGGCTCATTAGATTGGGAATTTAAAGGGCTAGTGCCCTTTTTTAATAGTCGAAAGTGATTTGAGGGCAACTAACCCCCTTCTCATGCCCAAATTTTCCCTAAGCACATCCAATCAAAATTTTGAGACATATTTTATTAAACGTAGTCTTAAGTTCTGGAAATTAGGTCTTTGAGGATGACAACTCCCCCGCAGCCCTCAGGGCAAGGGTTGTAAGTTATGCCCTGGGGCATATAAAGTTTTGTAATGACAACGTTGTCGTAGAAACTTCAGATTTGGCTCAATTGATTGGAAATTTAAATGGCTAGTTCCCTTTTAATAGTCGAAACTGATTCTAAGGCAACAGACTCCCCTTCCACGCCCACCATTTCCCCTGACGCATCCAATCAAATTTTGATATAGCCATTTTGTTCAACTTGGTTGAAATTTCTGGAAATTATGTTTGAGCAGGACTTTCCCCCACAATCTTAAGGGGCAAGGGTTATAAGTTATTCCCTAGGGGCATATATGGTTCTTATGGAAGGAATGCTTTTATTAATTTCAGAGAGGGCTCATTTGATTTAAAACTGAAAGTTCTAGTTCACTTTTTAAGCTTCAAAAGATATTGGAGGGTAACCAGCTCCCCCTCCCCCCCAAATGCATCCAATAAAATTTGTAATAGAGCTATTATGTTGAAAATAGTTCAAAGATCATATAACGAAAATTCCGGAGTCGACACAACCCACCAGGGCCTGGAGGCAGGCGTTGTAAGTCAGGCCCTGGGGGCATATGTGGGTCTTCTGGAAGGGTTGCTCGTATTAACTTCAAAGAGGGTTCATTTGATTGGAAACTGAAAGTTCTAGTTCACTTTTGAAGAGTAAAAAGAGATTGGAGGGCCCCTAGCCCCCCCCCCTCCACGCCCTTGTTCCTCAAACCCATACAATCAGAACTTTAAGACTGTTTTTATGAAACAGTTCAAAGACAATATAACAAAAACTCAGGTGTCGTCACAACCCCCCAGGGTCTAGGTGATGGCGTGGTAAGTTATGCCATGGGGCATATATTGTTCTTATGGAAAGGGATTCTCGTATAAAGTTCAGAGAGGGCTCATTTGACTGGATATTGAAATTTCGAGCTCAATTTTTAATAGTCAAAAGTGATCCCAGGAAAGCTATCCTCCCCCCCCACGCCTTCCCTTTCAAAACCCATCTGATGAAAATTTTGAGATAGACGTCTTGAAAAAAAATTCAAAGGTGGCATAAGACAAACTCCGGTCTCAATGCAGCCCCCCAGTGCCCGGGGGAAGGCGATCTAAGTTATGCCCTAAGGTCATTTATGATTCTTATGAAAAGGATGCTTGTATTAACTTCGGAGAGGGCTCATTTGATTTGAAATTGAAAGTTCTAGTTGACTTTTTAAGAGTCAAGAGAGTTAAACTAGCCCCCCCCCCACGCTGTTTTTTTCCCCAACCCGTCCGCTACAAATTTTGAGATAGCCCGGGTTTTTGAAATTATTCGAAAATTAGATAACAAAATTGCCCCCAAACCATGGGGATAGGCGTTGTAAGTGCTGTCCTGGGGGCATATATGGTTCTTATGAAAGAGATGCCCGTATTAACTTCGTAGAGGGCTCATTTGATTTGATATTGAAAGTTCTAGTACACTTTTCAAGAGTGAAAAGATATCCGTGGGTAACTAGCCCCCCGATAAAATTTGTATAATAGCCATTTCATTACAAATAGCTCAAAGGTCAGATAAGAAAAAGTTCTGTGTCGACGAAACCCGCCAGGGCCAGGAGGCAGGCGTTATGTGTAATGCTCTAGGGGCATATATAGCTCTTATTGAAGGGATTGTCGTATAAACTTCGGAAAGGGATCATTTGATTTGAGATTGAAAGTTCTTGTTCACTTTTTAAGAGTCAAAATAGATCGGAGGGCAACTAGCCCCCCCCTCCTCCACACCCTAAATGCATCAGATAAAAATTTTGAGATAGATATTTTGTTAAAAATAGTTCAAAGTTCTAATGACAAAAATCTCCGGTGTCGATACAGCCCCCCAGGGCCCGGTGGTAGGCGCTGTAAGTTATGCCCTTGGGGCATATATGGTTGTTATGGAAGGTATGTTCGCATAAAATTCCTCCCCCCCACACTCCATTTATTTTTTTTCCCAGAGGTACTTCATATAGAAGGGGTCGTCGTATAAACTTCAAAGGGGGCTCATTGGATTGGAAATCGAGAGTTCTAGAGCCTTGTTTAAGAGTCAAAAGTGATCAGAGGGCAACTCCCCGCCCAAGCCCTTTTTTCCCTAATACATCTGATAAAAATTTGAGGTAGCTATTTTGTTAAAAATAGTTCAAAGTTCACGTAATAAAAACTCCTTTACGTATGGTCATTCCGTTAAAAATAGTTCAAAGATCAGATAAGAAAAACTCCTGTGTCGACACCCCCCCTCAGGGCCGGGGCAGGCGTTGTAAGTAATGCTCTGGGGGCATATATGGTTCTGATGGAAGGTATGCTCGTATAAACTTCAGAAAGGATTCATTTGAATGGAAATTAAAAGTTGAAGTTCATTTTCTCAGAATGAAAAAAGATCAGAGGGCAACTAGCCCCTCCCGCCTTCCACACCTTTGGCTGTATCGGATGGATGAACCCATCCGATAAAAATTTCAGGTGACCATTCTGTTAAAAATAGTTCAACCATCAGATATTAAAACTCCAGGGTCGACACAACCCCACAGGCCCAAGGGATAGGCGTTGTAAGTTATACTCTGGGGGTATATATGGTTCTTATAGAAGTGATACTCGTATAAACTTTAGAGAGGGCTCATTTGATTGAAAATAGAAAGGTCTAGTTCACATTTAAAGAGTCAAAAGAGACCGAAGCTTAATCTAGTCCCCCATGCCCTTTTCTCCCAAACCAGTCTGATACAAAATTGCAGGTAGAAATTTTGTTAAAAAATAGCTTAAACATAAGATAGTAAAAAGTCCGAGCTTGACAAAAACCCATTTTTTCACTTTTGCGCTGTGACTTCCATACCATTTTGTATACTTGGATGAATGTTTGATTTTTTTTTTTAAGTTTGATTTTGAAATAAGGTATTTTTAAAAACATGAAATTTTGTGCAATCAAAAACGAAAAAAAATTAATTAAAAAAACTTTCCAAAAAATAAATTTTTCAAAGAAAAGTCAAGACCATTTTAAACTTAAGCTCAGCAGATACAAATACCTGTTAAAATTCAAACTCAAAACGATCACAAATTACTATTAAAGAATAAATTAAACCCAAAACTAACAGAAATTAAATAAACAATCAGAGCAAAACCTACAACAAATAATAATATAAATGAATAAATAGATCTTAAAGCGAGTAATGCTTGGATTGAATATGAATAGCACGCTTAAAACGAAAAAAAATATTTTCCTATTGAAGTATATATGAAACTAAAAACGAACAGAAATTAAATAAACAATCAATGCAAACAAACATACAATGTAAATTAATAAACAAATCTTAAAACGAGTAAAACTTAAATTGAATATCCGAATCAAGCTTGAAATGAACAAAAATCACCACAAACAAGAGTTTGGGTATGACCTCCTTCTCTCACTGTAAAAGTCTAAAACCTACTGCGTCTTTGGCAATTTACTGAAAACTATAGGCGTCTTGAACAGTCTTGGAAAGTATAAACCACATCAAATTGAAGATTAGATGCATAATGATATTAATTGTTCAAAGATCCATCAGTTCAAGAATTGATTTCACTGTAATTGTATTTTTATTTTCAATACTGTAAGAACTGGAAAAGAAAATATTTGTAATATAATCCGTTTTCAGTTAAGCGCCAATGACGCAGTAGGCTTTTGATTTTTATTTACAGTTAGGAAAGGAGGCAGTATCCAAACACTTGTTTGTAGGGAAACTATATTCGTCTTTAACAACTTGAAAAAGAGCTAATAAATTAACCTGCATATTTTATGTATAATGATATTAATTGCTGAAAGCTCATCATTCCTTCAGTAATATCTGTTCATTTCAATTTTGACATACATGAGTAAATTCATGCTCGTTTCAGTTTTGATACTCATTTTTACTTTTCGTCGAATTGTGAAAAAATCATTGCAGGTGATAAATGCACCAGTGAAAGTCAATACCTTCATTCTAAGAACTAAGAATTAGTTATACTATTCCTAATAACTAAAATTCTAAGAACTAAGTTGAAGTCCTTAAATGAGAAATATCTGAAAAACGGAAAACTTCATAAATAAAGTTGCTACCAATAAAAAAAAGGAAAAAAAAGTTGAATACGAAACTTCTTATCACAAAATTACCCATCAGTGACACATTATATGCTAAAGTAACAATTTCTTAATTACTTCATTCCGATCTAATGAAAGAATTGTTCCAAAAAGGATAAATGTTCAGAAATTAGGATACGATTTAGGACATAGAGCTTTTTTCCTGCCTGCTAATCTAGGCCTGCTAATCTAGTCATTTTTTTAAGATTACCGACCAACATTTACAATCCGATTAAAACCCAGTGGTGGTCTCCCAGACGTGGAGGTTATAGAGCCTGAAAGCAGTATGGGTCAGCTCCCTACAGGGACTGAAGCCCCAGGACCATATATGGGAGGAGGTAACGTTACACGTTTATATTACTAATATAAGATATTATTAAGATAGACTTAAGTAATAATTAAGCTGATTTATTTGCAGGCTTTTGATAAATTTAATAATGTCTCTTTTTTAGATATGTAGAAACAATGGTAACAATTATATTAAATTCCTTATCTACAGCCCATCACACAAATGGGAGAAAGAGAAAGGGGATTCTTCTTGGCAATAAATCCTCAAAAAGGACTCCTCAACGTCTGAGTCCCTGAGAAGTCCTTATAAACAATATTAAATTATTCAATACTCAGACGGCTTAATCCAAACTCCAAATATTTTTATACTTAATTTTGAAAAAAAAAACCATTTAAATGTGTTAAAAGGAATTCTCACAATTTCCCACAATAAAATTTTCTCCAGTGTCAAAAAAGGCAATTTTTATTTTGTATCTTAGTTTTTTATGTTGGAAGAATGTAATATTTGAGAAACTTTCATCATATAAGGCACTTAAAAATATCTTTCATTAGAAGAGTTTAAATTTTGCCCAATTAATTCTGTTATTCATCTATTTTATTGGCTTTATTTTCTATTTATTGGCTTATTTCCTCAAAAAGAAATTATAAATGTGCTGGATAGCATTGAACCGTCAAAAGTGCTGGTGGTTTTAATTCCTTTTTAAATTAAATTAAAGTTCCAAAGCTACCTTTTATCAGTTTCACTACATCAATTCCCCCAACAAAATTTGCACTTTACTGAAAAATATATAAATGTTTTTACTTTTATAACATTAATAAATAAAATAATATTAACACTTTTATTCCTAAATATCAGTATATTTATATTAAACTGACAATGCACATTCATTTGTATTTTTTCACTAAAGTGCAAATTTAGTTCTGACCTTGGGAAGGCATAGGGGTTTTGTGCCCAACTTATGTTAGTTTCTGCTCGTTTTGAGTTTGACTCAGTTATTTATTGTAATTTCTGTTCATTTTGGGTTTCATTTATTTATAGATGCTGATTTGTGGTAGTTTTACGTTTCATAGATTATACGGTTTTATTTTAGCTCATTTTTGGTTTAATGGAGCTCTTTACATTCCTTTCAAAAACTTGTTTTGCAGAAAAAGTTTTTTTTAATTAATTTATGTTCATTTTATGTTGACATAGTCTTTTCAAAGAAATATAAAGTAATACTTTAAATCTTTTCGTTTTTTAAGACTTTATAGTTTGGCCTGCTATTTGTATGCTGGAGAAAAATTTTCAGCAATTTTTAACAACAAACACCAGGGTTGCCACCCTGACCTGGAAGAATTTACTAAATATGAGAGAAAAAATTTACTAAATCGCATCTGTTTTTACTAAATGCTGTTTTACCTATAAGTCGAAAATCCTTTTTTATTTATTATTTGGATGTATTACTGGATAGGCTTCATATTCCAAATGCGGTGTATCCAAGACGTCAAACAATAGTCTAGAATCATAGATTCCGAAAATCCTGCTGGTGAAGCCCGGCTTTAAGTTTATCAATGGTCTTCAGGTCATAAAATTCAGATATATTGAAAAAATTAAAAAACCATCAACGAAGAAAAACAGCTACAACTCATATTCACAAAGCAATTCAGGCGATGGAGTGCTTAGAATCTGAGGTGTGTTTGAAACTGAGGGCTTTTGAAATTTGTCCCCACGTTTCCGTTTTTAGGTTTGAAATCTAAACCCTTCAATTTTGCATTTTTAAGAGTAAATTTGCCACTTTTAAAACACTTATTGGGCTGGTCTTTAAATAAGGGATAAGCTGCTTACAAAGATTTCTGGCAAATTTTAAAGCAAGTAATTTAGAATTTTTTTTCAACTGATTTCTTATGGATTCTCATTCAAGGGAATCAAAACCCAATAAAATCTATGTCACTTCAAAACGGAAATGACGTAATCGGCAAAAAAATATGTTTACTTTCTTTGATAGCTTGGATACACTTACGCTATTTTGATTTGGTTAAATTTTAAGAGCAGAAGTAGCCCCTAAAGTTTGAACATAATCTTAAGCAAAATTTAGTTTTTAAACATAATGGGCAAATGAAAGGGTGGGCGTGGCAGTGTGAGGGGGATTAGTTACCCTCCAATCACTTTCGACTATTAAAAAGGGCATCATCCCTTTCTATTTTCAATCGAATGAGCCCTTTTCGAAGTTCCCACGACAACTCCTTCGATACGAAGTGCCCTGGTCTAAACAACAACAACAACAAAAAATAATACATTATACCCACCTCGATCTTTAATATAAAAATGTCAAGCCTTCCAATCACTTTCGACTATTATTTCGGCATAAATTACAATCCTTACTCTAAGTTATGTTAGGGTGGTTGTCATCCTAAGACCGAATTTCCAGGACTTTCAACTACGTTAAACAAAATGGCTATCTTAAAATTTTGATTGGATGTGTTTGGTGAAAAATGGGCGTGAGAGGGGGGTTAGTTGCCCTCAAATCACTTTTGACAATTAAAAAGGGCACAAGCCGTTTGAATTTCCAATTTAATGAGCCCTTTTTCAAGTTTCTACGACAAAGATTTCAATAAAAACCTCATATGCCCCCAGGGTATAACTTAAGACCCTTGCCCTGAAGACTCTGGGGGGAATGTCCTGCTCAAAGGTATAATTTCCTGAACTTTGAACTGCGTGAAACAAAATGGCTATCTCAAAATCTTTATTGGATGTGTTTGGGGAAATGGTGGGCGTGAAAGGGGAGCTAGTTGCTTTTCAATTACTTTCGACTATTAAAAAGGGTACTAGCCATTTCAATTTCCAATCGAATGAGCCCTTTTTGAAGTTTTTACGACAACGTGTTCTATAAAAACCCTATATGCCTTTTGGGCATAATTTACAACCCTTACCCTGAGGCCTGTGGGGGGGGGGTGTCATCCTCAAAGACCTAATTTCCAGAACTAAAAATTACGTTGAATAAAATGGCTATCTCAAAGTTTTGATTAGATGTCTTTGGGAAAAAGATGGGTGTGAGAGGCGGGTTAGTTGCCCTCTAATCACTTTCGAATATTAAAAAGGGCACTAGCCCTTTGAATTTCCAGCCGAATGAGCCTTTTTTGAAGTTTCTACGACAACGCCTTCTATAAAAAACCTTATATGCCCCCAAGGAATAACTTACAACCCTTGCCCCAAGGGCTGTGGGGGACTGTCCTCCTCAAAAACATAATTTCTATCTGGAAATTAATTATGCTGAACAAAATGGCTATCTCAAGATTTTGATTGGACGTGTTTTGGGAAATGGTGGGCGTGGAAGGGGTGTTAGTTGCCTTCCGATCACTTTAGACTATTAAAAAGGGCACAAGCCACTCCAATTTTCAATTGAATGAGCCCTTTTCAAAGTTTCTACGACAACTTCTTCGATACAAAGTGCCCTGCTCTAGAGGAAAAAATTAATAAACAATACATTGTGCCAACATCGTTCGTATATGCCCCAAGGGCATAACTTAAAACCCTTGCCCTGAGGGCTGTGAGGGAGTGTCCTCCTCGAAAACATATTTTCTATCTGGAAATCAACTACGCTGAACAAAATGGCTATTCTCAAAATTTTGATTTTATGTGTTTGGGGGAATGATGGGTAAGGGTAGGGGATAGTTATCCTCCAATCACTTTCGACTATTGAAAAGGGCACTAGCAACTCCAATTTCCAATCGAATGAGCCCTTTTTGAAGTTTCTACGACAACTCCTTCGATACGAAGTGCCCTGATATGAAAAAAAAATACTTTGTGCCAACATCGTTCTTTACTTAGGCAGTACGATTGCGCTGCCTATGATTTATACAACAACTTTCTATATAAACCTTACACCCCCAGGGCATAACTTACAACCCTTGCACTGAGGGCTCTGAGGGGGTTATCCCAAAAAACCTAATCCCAAAAAACCTAATTTCCAGAACTTTCAACTACGTTGAACAAAATGAATATATCAAAATTTTGATTGGACGTGTTTGGGAAAACGGTGGGCGTGAGAGGGCCGCTAGTCACTATCGAATCACTTTCAACTATTAAAAAAAGCACTAGCCCTTTCAATTTTCAATTGAATGAGCCCTTTTGAAGTTTCTACGACAACCCTTTCAATAAAAGCTTTATATGCCCACAGGGCATAACTTACAACCCTTGCACTGAGAACTTTGAGGGGGTTATCATCCTAAAAGACCTAATTTCCGGAATTTTCAACTACGTTGAACAAAATGAATAATTCAAAGTTTTGATTGAATGTGTTTGGGAAAATGGTGGGCGTGAGAGGGGCATTAGTCGCTTTCCAATCACTTTCAACTATTAAAAAAGGCACTAGCCCTTTCAATTTCCAATTGAATGAGGCCTTTTGAAGTTTCTACGACAACGCTTACAATAAAAACTTTATTTGCCCCCAGGGCATAACTTACAACTCTTGTAATGAGGGCTGTGGAGGCAGGGGTTGTCGTCCTTAAAGACATAATTTCGAAGACTTTCAACTACGTTGAATAAAATGGCTATCTAAAAATTTTGATTGGATATGTTTGGGGAAATGGTGGGCATGAGAGGGGGGTTAGTTGCCCTCCAATCACTTTCGACTATTAAAAAGGGTACTATCCCTTTGAATTTCAAATCGAATGAGCCCTTTTTCAAGTTTCTAAGACACAGATTTCAATAAAAACCTTATATGCCCCCAGGGCATAACTTATAACCCTTGCCCTGATGACTGTGGGGGGAGTGTCCTGCTCAAAGGTATAATTTCCTGAACTTTGAACGTCGTAGGAAAAATTGGCTATCTCAAAATTTTTATTGGATGTGTTTGGGGAAATGGTGGGCGTGGAAGGGGTGTTAGTTGCCTTCCAATCACTTTCGACTATTAAAAAGGGCACTAGCCATCACTATTTCCAATCGAATGAGCTCTTTTTGAAGTTTCTACGACAACATGTTCTTTAAAAACCTTATATGACCCCAGGGCGTACCTTAGTAACTCACAACCCTTGCCCCGAGGGTTGTGGGGGAGTGTCCTCCTCAAAAACATATTTTCTATGTGAAAATCAACTATGCTGAACAAAATGGCTATCTCAAAATTTTGATTGGATGTGTTTGGGGGAATGATGGACGTGGGGGGGGGGCGGGGGGCTAGTTACCCCCCGATCACTTTCCACTATGAAAAAGGGCACTAGCCCTTTGAATTTCCAATCGAATGAGCCTTTTTTGAAGTTTCTACGACAACGCCTTCTATAAAAACCTTGTATTTCCCCTGGGCATAACTTACAACCCTTGCCCTGAAGGCTGTAGGGGATTGTCCTCCTCGAAAACATAATTTCTATCTGGCAATCGACCACGCGGAACAAAATGGTTATCTCAAAATTTTGATTGGATGTGTTTCGGGAAATGGTGGGCGTGGAAGGGATGTTAGTTGCCTTCCAATCGCTTTCGACTATTAAAAAGGACACAAGCCGCTCCAATTTCCAACTGAGTAAGCTATTTTCAAAGTTTCTACGACAACATCTTCGATACGAAGTGCCTTGCTCTAAAGGAAAAAAAATAATAAATAATACATTGTGCCAACATCGTTCTTATATGCCCTCAGGGCATAACTTTAAACCCTTTCACCAAGGGTTGTGGGGGAGTATCCTCCTCAAAAACATATTTTCTATCTGGAAATTAACTACGCTGAACAAAACGGCTATCTCAAAATTTTGATTGGATGTGTTTGGGGGAATGATGGGCGTGGGGGGCGGGGCTAGTTGCTCTCCAATAACTTTTTACTATTAAAAAAGGAACTAGCCATTCCAATTTCTAATCGAATGAGCCCTTCTCAAAGTTTCTACGACAAATCCTTCGATAAGAAGTCCCTGGTTCTTGAGAAAAAAAAATAATATACACTGTGCCCACATCGTTCTTTACTTAGGCAGCGCTATTGTGCTGCCTATCATACTTGAATTATGCATACTTATCTTAGTTTTGACTAGATGTTTTTGCAGAAACAAAATTTCAGCTTGGGGGGACATAATGAGGGGGAATTGGGTCTGGAGGGGCATTTGTGTCCCCCCTTCCTCCCCATAGAAAAGTATGCCCCTGCTCTGCAGTTGTGACAAGAATCATTTTAAATAGCTCTTTTTTATAGTAAACACAAAAACAAAACTGATTTTGTTGCTCTTTGTTGCTGCTCTGCTCTTTGCTACTAAACAAATGTCTACAGTCATTTCTACTTCAAAACTAATAATCTGAATTTATCCGTTTAATTCGATTCAGCATGCAGAATAAATTTGAAATAGTACACTTAGAATAAGGCAGGCCCCTTCAATAAGTGTGAAGCTATAAGATAGTATGTTAAATAGATGAAAGGGTAGATTATCTTTAGATTTTAAAGAAATTATAAAGTGAAGTTGTTATTTAAATTAAAGCAAACAAGTATGAAGCTATAAAGACAATCAAATAACAGCAATTAGCACCGACTATCAAAGCCTGGCTGCAAAGAATATAAAACAAAAAAGAAAAGGTAACTGTCGAATAATTTCTTAAACAAATTTATTCAATTTTTGACATTAATGTAGTAACAACAATATCCCTATTTAAGCTTTTGCGACTGCATCAGCATTTGCTTCTGCATCTGCGGGATTTGGGCCATTTCCTGAACCTTCCTTTCCTGAAAGACCTACTGGACCTGTAAGGCCAACGCCACCCATGAGATTTCACACAACTATTGTGGAGGAGCCACAAAGGATTGATATAGTTATTGAAAGACCAAAGCCAGTGCTTCGCCCTGTTTCTGTTACAAAGACTCGAGTGGTTACACAAACCAAAACAGTGGTTATAACTTCAACAAAACACAAAGGTGTTGTCGATAAGACCCCAGTTATTGGAACAGTAAGTGGAATTGTCGTACTTTAAATCTTAGTAGTAACACTTTTATTACGAACTCAAAAATTAAATTTATAATTTTACATATGTTTTAAAACAAAGTTAATTGATAATAATTATTCTCTAATGTTTGAGTATTTCTAACGTGTATTAATCTTCAAACTAATTTGTGAAAAATATGCATTTTACGATGCATTCAAGGTAATGCCATTTATTTTGTGGATTTATAATGTAGAAAATATTGTAGAAAAGCGTATGAACCGTATTTGCTATAGCGCCACAGCGTCATTAATTTGTACCATGCTATAGCGCCATTAATTTGCTAAAGCGCCACAATAAAAAGTGTGACTTAATTTCATTGGTTCCACTTTTGTGACGTATACTTGTTAGCCAGTAGCATTGCTGACAAAATGTAAGTAAGACAGGTAAATCTATTTTGAGATTAAATAAAAAAAACAAGCTTTTTTTAAACTGAAAGTAAGGAGCGACATTAAATTTTAAAACAAACAGAAATTATTCCGTATATGAAAGGGGCTGTCCCCTCCTCAACGCCTTGCTCTTTACGTTAAAGTTTGAGTCTTTCTCACAACTCTTTTTAAAAACAATAAAAAACTTTAGTGTAAAGAGCAAGACGTTGAGGAGGGGACATCCCCCTTCATATACGGAATAATTTCTGTTAGTTTTAAGTTTTAATGTCGTTAAAAAAACTTGTTTTTTCTTTATTTAATTTCTGAACGTTTTTGAATTAATGCAGCTTTAATTTTGGCTCACCGTACATGAATAATTAAAATAAAATTTGCATATTAATTTTGCTTTTTTTGTCTAAATGGCTTTCTCGAAATTTTGATCTCACGTAATATACGAAATCACTTACGTAACAAACTTCTACATTCGTGTATTTTATTACGTAAATGAGGGGTTCTCCCCCTAGTCAATACCTCGCTCTTTACGCTAAAGTTTGAATTTCGTTCCAATGCTTTAAGAATGAGCTCTGAATCACAAAGGCCGTTTAATTAGAATAAATAGCTTTTTTGAAAGTACTAAACAAAATTTAGCGTAAAGAGTGAGGTATTGACTGGGGGGAGAGCCCCTCATATACGTAATCATTTCTGTTCGTTTTAAGTTTTAATGTTGCTCCTAAATTTCAGGTGAAAAAACGTGTTTTTCTATTTAATTTCTTATCGTTTTTTTTTTAATAATGCTGGGAAATCCGACGTCCCCCCTTTCCCTCATAGAAATGTCCCTTTCCCCATGACAATATCCTTCATGGAAAGATCCTCCCACGTAGCCCCCTCCCCTGCCACCCCTACCCATCAGAAAAAATCCCTCCTGAAAACGTCTGCATACTTCCAAATAACACATTCTATATGTAAACATTCATAAATTGCAGACCTTCCCCTGGGAACAGTGGGGGATAAAGTCATCCTCAAAGACATATTTTTTAGATTTCCGATTGTGCTGAACAAAATGGCTATCTCAAAATTTTGATCGGGTGACTTTTGGAAAAAAATGAGGTTGGGAGGGGGCCTAGTTACCCTCTAATTTTTTGGTCACTTGAAAAGAGCACTAGTACTTTTGATTTCTGTTCGAATGAGTCCTTTTGCGATGTTTTATGACCACTGGATCGATACGATCACCCCCTTGGAAAAAAACAACAAATAAACACGCATCCGTGATCCTTCTTGTGGCAAAAAATGCGAAATTCCCCAATTTTGTAGATAGGAGCTTGAAACCTCTACAGTAGGGTTCTCTGATACGCTGAATATGATGGTTTTATTTTCATTAAGATTCCAACATTTTTAGGGGGAACTTCCCCTTTTTTGAAAATAAGGCAAATTTTTTCAGGCCTCTAACTTTTGATGGGTAAAATTAAACTTGATGAATCTTAAATATTTAAAATCAGTGTAAAAATCCGATTCTTTTGATTTTTCTACTGGTATCAAAATTGTTTCTTAGTTTTGGTTACTATTTAGCCGGGTCGCTCCTTACTTACAGTTCGTTACCACCAATTGTTTGACTCAAGATGACTGGGTTAAACATCTTTAAAAATTGGACTAGAACGTCTGTGCAAAATTAAACCTATCGAACAATCGAAAGGTTTTTGAGGCACAAGATTCTTTTGACGGGATCTCTCCGGCTCTCCTTGGCCTAATTTTCAAAAAATTATGATTCAACTGGCGCTAGAAATTTGTTTATTATTCAATAACAGTCCGAGAATTATAACCGGATATTTTTCTTTTTTCTTACTTACCATCATTACCATGAACAGTTTAGAAAGTAAAACCTCTAGGGTTAGATGAATAGAATAAACCTGAAAAATTTATTCTTGAATAGAATAAACTTAAAAAGTTTGATTTTTGATTAGAATAAACTTGGTTAGAGAATAAGCATTCACAGAATTCCCAATAGTAAAATATTCTTCTTACTCCAATCTAAGTATCTATTTTCTTTGAATCTTAAAAAAAAAACAAGCCTAAAGTTAAAAGTACCGTCTAAAAGAAGTTTCAAAAAGCAAATTAAATTTAAAAAAGAAAAAAAATGAAATTTGACTCCTTTGATTCCTGAAAAATGAAATTTTTAGTAACAAGTTTGATAAAAGTCTTATTCGTATTAAATAAAAAAAAACAAGTTTTTAAAACTGAAAGTAAGGAGCGACATTAAAACTTAAAACAAACAGAAATTATTCCGTATATGAAAGGGGCTTTCCCCTCCTCAACGCGTCGCTCTTTACGCTAAAGTTTTTTATAGTTTACAAAAATAAAGTTGTGAGACAGAGTCAAACTTTAGCGTAAATAGCAAGGCGTTGAGGAGGGGACAGCCCCTTTCATATAAGGAATAATTTCTGTTCGTTTTAAGTTTTAATGTCGCTCCTTACTTTAAGTTTAAAAAACTTGTTTTTTTTATTTAATTTCGGATCGTTTTTTAGTTAATGCAGCTTTTATTTTGGCTCACCGTCATTGAATAAGTAAACAAAATTTGCATAAAAATTTTACTTTTCTTTTGCTAAATGGCTGTCTCTAAATTTGGTTCTGACGTGATTTACAAATTAACTGACGTAACAAACTTCTATATTCGTATATTTTTCTTCTGGCAAAAAATACAAAGTTGCAGATTTTTGCAGATATGAGCTTGAAACCTAAGTAATAGGGTTTTCTGATACGCTGAATATGAAGGTGTGATTTTCAGTAAAATTCTTTCACTTTTAGGGGATGTTTCCCCCCTCTTTCCAAAATAAGGTAAGTTTTCTCAGGCTCGTAGCCTTTGATGAGTAATACTAAACTTAATAAAATTTATATATTTAGAATCAACATTATAGCCCCATTCTTGTGAGACATTTATTGACATCAAAATTCCGTTTTTAAGAGTTTCAATTACTATTGAACCGTATCGCTTGTTTTTTTTATTGTTTTTTTTTATTACGTATATGTTATTACGTATATGAGGGGGTTCTCCCCTTAGTCAATACCACACTCTTTACGTTAAAAGTTAAAAAAAAAATTATTCACAAACCCCTGAATCAGCGGCGGATCCAGGGGGGGGCCAAGATTTTCTGGCGCCCTCTCATCCATCGTGCAAACGACCCTTTTTTGTGAATGATTCAACTAAGGCCGACGCTAAAAAAAAAAATCGGATACCCCGTCATTTTTTACTTTCTTTTTATCACATTATCTAAAGTTCAAATCCGACACTGCACGAATCATGATTATTGGTTTTATTTTTGGGACGTGCTAAACGAGCAAAACATTTTGTGAATGCTTACGAGAAACGCATGTCTTTGGGGAGTTGCGTGGGTGGTTAGATCCAACCGGCGGGGGGCTAGGCACGAGCGACCCTGCCACTGCCTTCGGAGTATTTTTGCTCCGTTTGTTAGACCAGTTAGACGGAAACGCATTTAAAATGGGTCGTAAAAAAAAATCAGGGCATGAATATAGAACAGAGAAAGAAACAAATAATGATGGCGGAAAGCCATAAAGGATCGAGGGACATCTCTGATTATTTTGCCAAGAAACATCAGATTAAAGGTAAGCTTTTAAAGATAGAACAATAAGGAAGAAGTGTCGTTTAAAGTGGGTATCAACACTTCTAATTTCTAGCTTTAGCCCATTGTTGGATAGCTTTCCTGATAAGGCTCATTCGTCAAGCTTCATTGCGTACCAGCTGCTTTTGTTGTTATATATTGCATACGGTCCCTCTTGTACAGTGTTCTTCGTATGCAATTTGTCCAAAGCGTTTGACCTGATATTTACCAGCCCACTCGTCTCGCCTGACGGTTATGATATTGGCTTAAAGCAGTATTTTTACCGACACACTGTGTCAGCTCTGAAATTATCTTTCAAATTCTTGCAGTTAAAGCTCTCTCTTTAGCCTTGTAAACTTCGGTGATAATTGTTTCGGGTTTCAGCTCTTGAAAAATATTTGTTAGCATATGTCGGGGATCGGTTCTTGGGGTTGCAAATTAAATTAGTTATGTTTAGGGTGGTATTTTATTTTAAAGTCCGGGTTTCCTAGAAATAGTTTTGGGGTATGAAAGTTCAAGATTGTTGGGGGAGTTTAAAGTTAATGTTACTGATTCAGTTTATTTTCAAATTTAGTTCCAATTCTGCCTTCACCATGTTGAGAGTTAAATCTACTAAAGCAAGCAATTATACAAAGTGTATATACGTTTACAATAAATGTCTTGTGCAAACTTTAAAAGAGAAACTTTTTTTGTTAGATGTTGAGACGACGGCAACTTCTGATGCCCACTCTGAGTCGACGGTCGGAATGCACAAAAACGCATTCAGCCAGGAGAACGAACTGTCACCAACAACTCCGTCCACTTCACAGACGGCCTTCATAACAAACTTTGGCGAAACGACACACACTGATCAGCTGACTGAAGAATCAAGAAGCAGTACTCAAACCTTGGTGGTACATAGCCCAACACTGATTTCACAGTCCCCGCACCCGCAGCAGAATCAAAGCGCTATTTTTTCGCCTGAAACTGACTTCACGCCGTCGAATGACCTTGGTATTGCAGTAGCGCTGAAAGAGCGAAATCAGTTGTCTTCTGGCGAAATTATGTTTCTTATGAACGAAAGGTGGAATCCGAAGAACCAATCTGATCTTCCAGTCTCGACACAAAAGAGAAAAGGTGGCGAAGTCAAGCGTCGCTTGAATACCGAACATCTTGCCCGGTATCCTTGGCTCGCAGTGAGTCGTCATCCAGACCACGAAGGCCTTTGGTGCAGTGTTTGTGTTTTGATGAGGACCAACGAAAGCGGAGGAGGATGGTCGGCTTTATCTGGAGGCGGCGGAGGGCAAAAAATGGGAAAGTTGGTCTTGAAACCGCTAAAAGACCATTCGAAACTTACCGGGAAAGATGGTGCGCTGACAAACCATGCTGAAGCACAGTTTCACAAACACTGCCAGGAAAAAGCTGCCGCGCTGCTAACAACGTTTCAGCGCGGTAGTCAAGATCAAGATATCAGGAAGGCTCTGGACTGTGAAAGGGTCAAGCAAATACAGCAGAACCGTGCACTCTTGAGAAGCGTTGTTGAAACTGTCAAGCTTTGCGGGGCACAGAATATCCCCCTTCGTGGCCACCGTGATGATGGCAAACTTGATATCCAAGACTGATGTCATTATAGCAGTAAACGACGGGAATTTCCGCCACCTACTTCGGTATCGGATTCAGAGTGGAGACTCGCAACTTAAAAATTTACTTGAAAATGCACCGAGCAATGCCAAATATGCGAGTAAACAGATCCAGAATGAACTGATTGGAACAATTGGGGAAATGATAAAAACCGAAGTAGTGAGAAAAGCAAACAAAGCAACGGTTTGGTGTCTTCTTGCGGACGAGTCAACAGACAGGCAGACCAGGGAGCTGATGGTCATTGTTTGTCGTTATGTGTGTAAAACCGAGCAGGGATACGTGATTCGAGAAGATCCTTTTGCAGTTGTCGATGCCTTTCAAACCCTGTCAAGACTCGCTGGAGATGAGGAAAGTGACGACGGTAGAAGCATCGAAGAGAAGCTAGACGGCAAGAGCCTCGGGAAGCTGCTGTTGAGTGAGGTCAGGAAGTCAAATCTGGATTTGTCAAAGTGCGTTGGTCAAGGATACGACAAAGCTGCTAGCATGGCAAGCTTGACAAATGGTGCTGCTGCTGAAGTTAAACGCCAGTGTGAACTGGCAGATTAATTCCACTGTGTGAGCCATGCCACAAATCTCTCATGTTCAAAGATAGTTTCAGTTCCCATTCTGCGCAATGCCCAAGACGTTGTTCGAGACACAATTTCTCACTTCAGCTCAAGTGCCAAGAGAACAAGACTTCTAAAAAGCATCTTATCGCGGACAAAGCTAAAACAGAGACACTCGTCAGTCTTTGTACCACGAGATTTGTAGAGAGACACGAAGCAATCAGCAGGTTTTGGGACTCCCTTCCGTCGATCGTTTCTGCTCTGCAGGAGATGGAAGGATGGCACGATCGAGAGGCAAGTAGCAGAGCTTATGCATTACGATCCTGCATTGAAAAATCAGATACACTCGTAGGACTGGTTTGCCTGAATTCGTTTTCGTCGATCATGAAACCTTTGGCCGAGTCACTACAACAGAAGGATGGTCACCTCGTGAGAGCCTTGTCCCTCATTAGCAGCGTGAAGGCAATGCTGGAAGATATGCGATCACATGCCGAAACCAAATTCAGACTGCTTTACGAAGATCTTCTGAAAATGGCCGAAAAGATTGATGCTACCATCAAGGTAACGCAGCCACGCATAGCTTCACGTTCTACATACCGGGCAGGGGTACCCAAGATGGATCCAGAAAGTCATTATAGGATGGCGGCATTTATTCCAGCCCTGGACGCCATGCTGCTTGATTTTACGAAGCGGTTCAGCTGCCATTTTACGAATGCTGCATAACTTTCAGCTTTGATCCCGGCTGTGGTTAATGGCAAATGCTGGGAGGACGTTCAGCCAGGGTACGAAAAGTACAAGGAGCTGCTCGTGGGTACGGAGATAGACGTTAAAACCGAGTTCGAGATTTGGAACAAGTATTGGTCTAAGGAAACCGTGCAAAAACCGAAAACAGCTATTTCAGCGCTGAACAGTTGTCAGGACAATGTATTTCCCAACATCTTCGCATTGTTGACAATTCTCGCGACGCTTCCTGTGTCAACCTGTGAAGCAGAACGAATTTTTTCAAAGGTTGACAGGACATGTTCATCAATACGAAGCACGATGACTGAAGAGAGGTTGGAGGCTCTACTACTCATGCAGACTTACAGAGACGAACTGCCGAAAACAGACGATGCTATCGATATGTTCGCTCTCAGAAAAGCTCACCGATTGAGTTTAGTTGTGTAGTGTGGTACTGTTTTTATTTTCTTTTGCTACGTTTTACCTTTATGAGCATATTTGGCAGTGTTTTCATATAAATAAAGAGCTATCAAATTAGTCCTGTATAATCAGTGTTTGGCGCCCGGTGTCCGGCGCGGCCCCCCCCCCCAAGATTTTCCTCTAGATCCGCCGGTGACCTGAATCACAAAGGCCGTTTAATTAGAATAGATAGCTCTTTTGAAAGCACTAAAAAAACTGTAGCTTAAAGAGCGAGGTATTGACTTGGGGGAGAACCCCCTCATAAACGTAATAATTTTCTGTTCGTTTTAAGTTCTAATCTTGCTTCTTACTTTCAGTTGAAAAAACTTTTTTTTTTTTCAATTTAATTTCTGATCGTTTTTTAAATAATGCTTGAAAATCCGACGCCCCCTTCATAGAAATGTCCCTTACCCCAAAGAAACATCCTCCACGGAAAGATTCTCCATGGTAACCTCCTCCTCCACCCCCCCCCCCCCAACAGAAAAAAAATCCTACCTGAAAATACCTGTATAATTCCTAATAACCAATACTATATGTAAACAATGGGCAAAGTGCATAACTTGTAGCCCTTCCCCTGGGAACTCAGGGGGACTAAGTCATTCTTAAAGACATTTATTAGATGTTAGACTATGCTGAACCAAATGGCTATCCCAAAACTTCGATTTGGTGAGTTTGAGAAAAAATAAGCGTGGGAGGGGGCCTAGTTGCACTTAAAAAGTGCACTAGAACTTTTAATTTTCGTTCCAATGAGCCTTCCTACGATATTCTAGGACCACTGGCTTAATACAATTACCCCTAGGAAAAAAAACAACAAATACACACGTATCCGTGATATTTCTTCTGGCAAAAAATGAAAAATTCCACATTTTTGTAGATAGGAGCTTGAAACCTCTACAGTAGGGTTTTCTGATACGCTGAATATGATGGTGTGATTTTCATTAAGGTTCTATAATTTTTATGGGGTCTTTCCCCTTTTTTTCGAAAATCAACCAAATTTTCTCAGGCGCTCAACTTTTGATGGGTAAGATTAAACTTGATGAAATTTATATATTTGAAATCATAATTAAAATATGATTCTTTTGATGTATCTATTGGTATCAAAATTCCGTTTTTCAGTTTCGGTTACCATTTAGCCGGGTCGCACCTTACTTACAGTTCGTAACCACGAACTGTTTGATAAGTATACAGCCTCTAAAATACATGTGGTTTTTTCGTTATTTCATCTGTTTGAATCTTTTTTTTTTTATTGCATTTTTTAACTTTCAAATTAAAGAAAACAAGATTTAAGCTGTAGGAAGCCCAGAGGACGCGAAACTGACGAACTTTAAATTGTACGCATGATATATATGACTTATAAAACAACATTATTAATGGTTTTTTTTTCTAGGTTACAATTACGCGTAAAAAACCAACCTTCAACACTATTTTTATTGAAAAACCATCAACAGTAATGGTGACATTGACACAGACAAAGCCAGTATTTCAGACAATTACTGTTTCAAGAACAATCACGGTCGATCAAACAGTTCCTGTTCCAGGGATGATGCCCTTTGATGTAGAAATAGAAGAAGGTAAGAGCACAGAAATATCAACAATAGGCAAATAAAACAACAGGTAGAAAACCGTAGGTTTCTTGGCTTACTTTTATGAAGTGCAATCAAGGAAAAGGAGTACAGATATATACGTATAATATATATAATATAATTTTTAGTTTTATATATATAATTTTTGGAGTGGATGAGGTGGATGAGTTTTGGGTGGAAAAATTGTTGGAAAACGGGTGTTTTAGTAGTATTAAGAAACTGGCGCGGTTTATTCGTCTGGATATATACCATCGTAAGGGTGATATATAATGACTTTATTTGTTTGTATTAGTGTTTTTGGATGATTTTCTGTGTTTTGATGGTCTTGATTAAAATTGAATATTTAATTGTATTTGTGTGTTTGTCGTTTTTTTGCTTTTTTTTGCCATGGCCCTGCGTTTTGTGTGTGTGTCAAATATGCTATACTATAAACACAATCATCATAGAACATCCTCCCGGTGTGTTCTGCTTACAGGAATAAGGCACGCCAAATTTCTGATGCTTATATAGCACCCGTTTTCTAATAATTCCCTTCTTCCTCATAGTACATTCAAAAAACTTCATTTCTCAAATCCACCAGCCTTTCGCACTTCCCTGAAAATTCAACAGGTTTTCGTTCACTCTCTACGCATGAAACAACCGTAAATAGCACTGTTCACTCTAACCTTCCAATATATCTTCTTCTTTATACAACTTGACTTGACATACTTAGACTTAACGCTCTTGCTCGGCAGGGTTGACAGCGTAGAGGGAACTGGTTGACAGCGCTGTCAGTCCTCTCCAAACGATGGGGCATCCGAGGCTGTATATCCAGTTTCTTTCTTATAAAGTAACATTAGGAGGAGGGCTGCTAGCTCAGCCGTCACTAGGTGCATTTAGCTCTCAATTGCCTAGCCGGATATCCAGAGGCAAGTAAAGTCACCTCTGCATGCGCCATAAATGAATGGGAGCAGACTTTGGACGGGCAAAAGCAGCTTAATATTACCTCTACAAGAAATTACCCATTTAATATCATTTCTAGACAATCCATCTCTAAACTATACCTCCCCTCCCCATATCTCTTTTTTCCTAGAATACAAACCAAGAGTCAGACAATCAGACCTGATTCTGAATCCATTTCTGAATTTCCTAATCAATTACAATTGAACTTGCTCCTAGCAGGGGAGAAACCTCCCCTACTTCTCTGCCCCTAACATAACCCCCATTCCATTCACCTGACATTCCATACGAATTAAAAATTGCCTTAATCTGTTCCACCCCCGAACTTCTTCCTCCGTTTACGTGAGACTCCACCAACACTTCCCTCAGTAACCTCTGCATCCGTTTACTCACCTAAATTTCTCAATACTTCGCCATTTTTACTACCCTCCTAATTTTCATAGACAAAATTCATGAACCACCTTTAATGACCAAACTGTTAAGCTTCTTACTGAAACCAAGCATCCTTCTACAATACTTTACTTGTAATCTTTCTAATCAAGCTTCCCAGCAAAGCCCCGAAATTATGCTTCTTATTTCATTAATGGCATAATCTTTGACTCAAAATGCTTCTTCTGTAACTCAGTATCTAACATTCCCTGAAACTTTCAACTTAATTCCCGTAGCATTTCCTGATATGGGACAGATAAGCCCTTTTGAAGACATAGATGCATATTGTGTCTTTTGGTTTGGTCAAACATCCTCCTCAGCCTTCCTTCAAAGTTTCAATTTGATATCTTTAGTTGTTTCACAGATACACTCCTCTCGTTTCCTCCTCACTTGTCACAAAAACCAAAACTACTCGTACAAACTTGTGCAAACTTGTACAAACTACTTGTACAAAAAAAACAAAACCAAAAACCAAATCCCTCCTAACTGCTCAAGCGTTCCCATAAGAAGTAGTACCACGAGACAAAACCTGCAACCCTTTGTCTTAGTATACTTCATAACCGTTTTCAATTATTTTTTTTTACCTTCTTCCTACCAAACATCTAATCATCTACATAGAATCCAACGAAAGAACTTACCCAGACTGTTCCCCAAGTGAGTACTTTTCCAGCTTCGTAATCATCTTTTAAAAGCGGGACTACAAATGACGTTGACCATAGCGTAGACCACAAATGATGTTGACCATAGCGTAGACCACTGGAGCTTTTGAAAAATGTCAGAAAAAGGGTACCTAATCTGAAAACCTAACCTGAAAAAGCGTATTTTGAACCAGGGCCGTATCCAGGACTTTTTTCGAGGGGGAAGGGGTGTACAAAAGAATTTTTTGGAGGGGGGGATAAAAAATTACAAATACATTAAAAATGTGTCATTATTCATTTTTGTTACGTTTTTAGGAGTAGGTCCAATTTTTTTTTTTGGGGGGGGGCAACACCCCCCCCCCTTGATACGGCCATGTTGTGAACCCTTTTCCGTGTGTTTTCGTGTTTTCCAAATATTTTCTAAGTAACAGGTCCTCGGTCACATCATGGGAAGGCTCCTTAAAAATAGTGCTCTCTTCGTGGGACTCACCCCATTTATTCTTTACTTTTGGAAGATGCAAACATCATAAACAAAAAAAAAATGTTCGCAGTACTTATTTGTGAATATCAAAATAAAAAAGGAGTAGATCCGTTAAGATTCAAATGCTGTGTTTATGATTCAGCATTTTTTAGTAGTATTTTACTGTCAGGCTTACCGACAAAAAGTGGACAAATTTACTTTAATTTTAAAAAGTACTTAGCAAAAAAAAATAATAAGAAATAGGAAGAAAAAAATTATATAGCCTACTGATAAAGCCATTTCTGTCTTTTATTTTTTTATTGAAGAAACATTGTTATGGCAGGTTATTCCTCAAAAAAAAATTTCTAGCTGCTAAAAGGTTTCAATTCCCTAAAATGGTTAAAAATACTGATATTGCAAATGAAAACTGCAACACTGAGGACACAAAATTTGTTAACTTCACAAAATTATTGTGCCAAGTTTCAAACAAAATAAATAAAAAAGATGAAGTAAAAAAATCTTGCAATGTTGAATATTATGACTACTTTTTAAGACTTATAAGTGAATGTGTAAGTTGGTTTGTTAAGTTAAATTTAAGCAGAAAAAAACACTATTTTCATGTTCTTCAATGAACATAAGCTCTTTGGGGCTAAAATAAGCTAGGGGATTGCAACATTATTTATCACTAACTTCAGTGCCACTAGGAAGCTACTTAGCACTATTAATACTATTTAGCCATGATAATATTTTTATTGTCTTATTCATGTCTAGATAAATTAATTATTGGATGATGAAGGAACCCCAACAGAATTTGACAGCAAAAAAATATTGTAATAATAGGAATGGCTAAATCTGAGCTAGAAACGAATTTAAAAAAAAATTCATGTTTATGCTTCCCATATAAAATAAAAAAATAGCCTCTACCATAGATTCCAGAATAGTGCACTCCCAAATAATGCTTCAATTAATGCAAGATATCAAAGATATGAGACTGCCATAATTGAGACGACGGTTGGCTTTAGTTGTAGCCTCAATTCTACCGATTCATTAAGCTTCACCAGGAAGCATATAGACACTTATGAAAAGCTTCATATTGTGATTAAATAAAAAAAAACAATTTTTTTCAACTGAAAGTAAGGACAAACATTAAAACTTAAAACAAACAGAAATTATTACGTATATGAGGGGGTTCGTCCCCTAGTCAATACCTCGCTCTTTACGCTAAAGTTTGAATTTTGTCCCAATTTTTTGAGAATGACCCCTGCGTCACAAAGGGTGTTTAGTTAGAATAGATAGATCTTTTGAAAGTACTAAAAAAACTTTAGCGTAAAGAGCGAGATATTGACTAGGGGGCCAATCCTCTCAAAAATGTAATAATTTCTGTTCGTTTCAAGTTTTAATGCTGCTCCTTACTTTCAGTTGAAAAAACTGTTGTTTTTTTTTTCAATTTCTGATCGTTTTTTAAATAATGCTTGGAAATGCAGCGCCCCCTTCATAGAAAATTCACTTCCTCCATGAAAAGTTATTCCATGGAAAGATCCTCCCATTTAATTCCCTCCCCCAGACCTTCCACACAAAAATTCCCCAATGAAAATGTCAGTATACTTCCCAATAACCAATGCTATATGTGAACAATGGGGAAAGTTTATAACTTGCAGCACTACCCTTGGGGACTGTGGGGAATTATGTCACCCTCAAAGACATAGTTATTAGATTTTTCGACCATGCTGAACAAAATGCTTCTCAGAATTTTGATCGGGTGACTTTTGGGAAAAAATGAGCGTGGGAGGAGGCATAGTTGCCCACCAATTGTTTGGTCACTTATAAAAGGGCACTATAACTTTTAATTTTTGTTCGAATGGACCCTCTTGCGATATTCTAGGACCACTTGATCGATATAGTCTCCCCTGAGAAAAACAAAACAACAGATAAACACGCATCCGTGAAGTGTGATTTTCATTAAGTTTCTATGACTTTTAAGGGTTGTTTCTACCTTTCTTTTGAAAATAAGTCAAATTTTCTCAGGCTCGTAACTTTTAATGGGTAAGACTAAACATGATGAAACTTATATATTTGAAATCAGCATAAAAATCAAATTCTTTTGATGAATCTATTGGTATCAAAATTCTGTTTTTTCGGTTACTAGTTTCGGTTACTATTGAGCCGTGTCGTTCCTTACTTACAGTTTGTTACCACGAACTGTTTGATAAGGTGCCAGGCGAAATACACAGTACTTCTAGTAAGAGTAATCCAAAGATTTAGGTGTTGAAATTTCGTATGAATTTCAATAGCTGTGCAAGGTAAAAATATTGTACAGGATATAGGTAATGTTTATACTGCTGTTATTGACAATGTAAATATATATATATATATATATATAATATATATATATATATATATATATATATATATATATATATATATATATATATATATATATATATATATATATATATATATATATATATATATATATATATATATATATATATATATATATATATATATATACCATTCATCATTCACCTGCAAGTTCAGGGGACTTGTTGGTCATCTGTCAATCCTATGACGCAGTGTTCCCCCTTTAGACGGCAAGCGGCCAAGCTATTACACTTAGGTTTCACTTGCTCACCGCCTGTCAGTCCAAGCAAATTCAGTCCCAGATTTTGCATACAAGTCCAGTGGACATTGTCCGTCATGGGTCAACCGAGAATCAATCCAATCTTTTATCCCTTGTTTCTATGACTATCTTACCTTAGTTCTGCCTTAGGAATGACATAGATGGATGATAGATAGACTTATCTATCAAGAAATGAAATAACATCATTTTTATACGATCCTAAAAGGATCTCTTGCATAGCAATTGAATATTTGCTATTAGAATAAGAAAATAAAACAGAAATTTAAATCAATTTTAGCTGATCTGTCCTAAAAGATTTTTATCGTATCTTCTGTTTTAGGACCAGCATCTGTTGGAACTCGTCCGACAGCGGAAAGAATACCTTCTTCATCGCCTGCTGCTACTGAGTCAGCACCAGGAACTGCATCTGCCTCTGCGTCTGCATCTGCCTCCGCTCAAGCGTCAGCAGGAGGTCCATTTTCACCAGTTTCCCCAGAAGCTTTACCCCAAAGTGAGGAAGAACCAACAGTGCCAAGACCTATAAGACCGAGTGGACGAAGACCATCAAGGCCAAGTGGTACATCGTCAGGAGTAGCTTCTTCATCTGCGTCGGCGTCCGCTGACGCTTCAGCTTCGGTGAATGGAGCTCAGGTAAGTTCTATAAATAATTTACAAATGTATCAAACAGTTAGTGATAACGAAAAGTAAGATGTGGCCTGGGCGAATAGTGAAAAAATCGACAAAAATATATACTTCAAAAGACTGCTTTTTATTGTAATTCCAATTATTTAAAATTCATCATTTTTAAATTACGCATCAATATCTAAGAGCCTTTTAAAAGAGGGGAAGAACATCCCAAAGAGAGAAAGTGATCTTAAATGAAAATTATACTATCAAATTCAACACATCAGAGGACTCTTTCTGTATAGGTTTCAAGCTCCCATCTACAAAATCTAATTCTGAGATAGCACATCAGTTTAGAATTATTAAAAAACTTAGAAAAGCTCAAACATGTTGAGCATCCAAGTTTTCGAGGCATTCATGATGCACGGAAGTTCCTGGATCCTAAAGATTCATGTAGTCAATATTAAAGAAACGATTAATGTAGACATTAATCGTTTTATGTAACGAGTAATGTAGATTTTGTACAGCGATGCATAATTTCACATAAGCCATTATGGAGCATGACTGAAGAGTCACTGCACAAGTGACTGGGGGGGGGGAGGGTGAGACGCCTGATGCCTCAAAAATACATTCGTGCACAGAAGTTTTCTAACTTACCCTAAGCATTCAGGTAAATACAGAAAAGGATCTGGTTGAAAGAGGTATAAATTCAACACCTTTTATTTGGATTAAGTCTGAATACAGATGTTATGCGGAGATAAATCCCACTCATTGCAGGAACATTTTCCCCTGTAACTTACAGGATTGAATTCAAATGCGTACCGGCACAAAAGACAGAGAGATGGAGGGACACCTTGATTATCGCCAGGAAATTTCCCTGGAGGGCGCAGGCGAGTTTTATCAAGAATTTTCTTATAGATTTTTCAATTGAAATATTGGGTTTTATATTAATTTATCATATATTAAACAGTTATGTGCAGCAAGCTGTGAGTAAGGAGTGACTCTTGCTTACAGTAGTCAGAAAAAACGCTTTGATTACAATATATACATCAAAAGAATCAACTTTTCATCGTAATTCAAAAGATATAAATTGGTTCTGTTCTAAAGTCATACAGCAATGGTTAAGAGCTTGAGAAAATTTGTTCTATTTACAAAAAGGGGGAAACTTTTCCGCAACTATGTTCTTCCATTCGCAAATTGAACTCAGCTCCAAATTCATCCTGGATAATCTTTTGCAATAATTTTTTTTTTCAGATACGCTCAATTTTTCCGAATTCAAAGTTTTATTTATTCATCAATAGATTGATCAAAACACTTAAACATAGTCTCCCCCGGAAGGCTCTTTGGCCAGGAAAAACAGAGGAGAAACAAATTAAAAAATAAAAAACATCCAAAAAACAATCTGAACATAATGGATTCATGTCACCAACCTAAACAATCTTAAAAATCACAAGCTAGGTAGGGGCGAAGTGCATGATTCCATCAACTCAAATAATCAGGAAACTCAATCCGGAGACATCAACTCCACGGAAAACCGTGGAAAATTGCCTTAGTCATTTGTCACTACGCATTAGAAATTAAGGGTCAGGCAAATTTGTACGCTGCCGATTTAACAAAAAGCAGTTGAGGGTTTAAGGGGGCGTTGGTGCTCATCATTTCTAAGATAGGCTTGGGTGTGATTTTCAAAATGATTGAAAAGTAAATAATTAGAAAGAAAAATCTTTCTTTTATATGAGCTGAATTTCAAACACACAAAAATTTGTTGAATACGGGGGGGGGGGGGTCTATTCTCTTTTCAGTCTCCTACTGTTTACGCTAAAATTTGAATTTTTGTCCCAATTTTTAAGAACGGCTGCTCAAACACAAAGGCCGCATAATAATCTAGCGTAAAAAGCGTCGGGCTTAGGAGGGGCAATCCCCTCGTATGGAAAACTTTCTATTTTTATTTTTAATACTGCTCCCCACTTTCGTTTGAAAAAACTTTTTGTTTTGTTTAATTATTTGCAAAAATTGGCAGTCATGTACGTTAATCCCATCTCTCTTTTGAGATTTGTTGCATATAGTGTGTTGTCTTTGGCATGGATTCAGGTAAGTACACTTGAATAATCCATCAAATTTTTCCCACCATCATAAAAGTAAAAATTCCAAACCTAATAAAAATTCCAGCAGACTTACTATAAAGCCTAGACAAAAATAGTATTCAAAGAACCCATAAAGAAAAAGAGTTCTCAATTGAAATTTTGATCTGAATTTCAACATCGAGTTTATTAACTTTTTTTCCCTATTACGGTGGTAATGGCTGAAATAATTGCAATTTTATTATTTTCTTTTTAACTTGCTGTGAATTGACCCGTTTTCTTCTTACGTCTTACGGGAAGAAGAAAAAATTGGAGGGCAATTAGGCCCCCTCCTAGGCTCATTTTTTACCAAGGTCACACGATCAAAATTTTGATACAGCCATTTTATTCAGCATAGTCGAAAATTCTAATAACTTTGTCTTTGAGGATGACTTAATCCCCCACAGTCCCTCGGGGAAAGTGCTGCAATCTATGAACTTTTCCCATTGCTTTACATATAGTATGGGCTATATTGGAAGTATACAGACATTTTGGGGGGAATGTTTTTCTGGGAAGGGGGGGAGGTTTGGGGTGATGGTGTTACATGGCAGGATCTTTCTATGGAGGGATTTTTCATGGTGGAAGAGAATTATCCATGAAGTGGGCACCGGATTTCCCAGCATTATTAAAAAACGATCAGAAACTAAAAAAAAACAAAGTTTTTTCAACTGAAAGTAAGGAGCAACATTAAAACTTAAAAAGAACAGAAATTATTAGATATGAGGGATTTCACCCCACTTAAATACCTCGCTCTTTACGCTATTAAATTAAAAAACAAGTTTTTTAAACTGAAAGTGAGGAGCGACATTAAAACTTAAAACGAACAGACATTATTCCGTATATGAAAGGGGCTGTCCCCACCTCAACGCCTCGATCTTTACGATAAATTTTTTTATTGTTTTAAAAAATAAAGTTGTGAGACAGAGTCAAACTTTAGCGTAAAGAGCGAGGCGTTGAGGAAAGGACAGCCCCTTTCATATACGGACTAATTTCTGTTCGCTTTAAGTTTTAACGTCGCTCCTTACTTTCAGTTTAAAAAACTTGTTTTTTTTATTTAATTCCTGATTGTTTTTTAGTTAATGCAGCTTTTATTTTGGTTCACCGTCATTGAATAAGTAAACGAAATTTTGTTCCAATTCTTTAAAAATGACCCCTTAATCACAAAGGCCGTTAATTAGAATAAATAGCTCTTAAAAATAAAGTTGTGAGACAGAGTTAAACTTTAGCGTAAAGAGCGAGGCGTTGAGGAAAGGACAGCCCCTTTCATATACGGACTAATTTCTGTTCGTTTTAAGTTTTAACGGCGCTCCTTACTTTCAGTTTAAAAAACTTGTTTTTTTTATTTAATTCCTGATTGTTTTTTAGTTAATGCAGCTTTTATTTTGGTTCACCGTCATTGAATAAGTAAACGAAATTTTGTTCCAATTCTTTAAAAATAACCCCTTAATCACAAAGGCCGTTAATTAGAATAAATAGCTCTATGAAAGTACTAAAAAATCTTTGGCTTAAAGAGCGAGGTATTTACTAGAAGGTGAACCCAATCATATAGCTAATATTTTTTTATTCGTTTTAATTTTTGATGTTGCTCCTTACTTTCAGTTGAAAAACTTGTTTTTTTATATTTAATTTCTGATTTTTTTTAATAATGATGGGAAATCCGGCACCCCCTTCATAGCAATGCCCCTTCCCCCATGAAAACTTCCTTCATGAAAAGATCCTCCCATATAACCCCCGACCCAACCCCCCTAGCAGAAAAAATTCCCCTTGAAAATGTCTGTATACTTCCCAATAACCAATACTATATGTTAACATTGGGTAAAGTTCATAACTTTCAGCCCTCCCCCTGGGGGCTTCGAGGGATTAAGTCATCCAAAAATACATAATTATAATATTTTCGACCATGCTGAACAAAATTGCTATCTCAAAGTTTTGATCGGGTGACTTTGGGAAAAAAATGAGCGTGGGAGGGGACCTTGTTGCCCTCCATTTTTTGGTCACTTAAACAGGGCACCAGAACTTTTAATTTCCGTTCCAATGAGCCCTATCACGATATTCAAGGACCACTGGGTCGATACGATCACCCCTGGAAAAAAAAATAAAAAAAAAATAAAAAAAAAAAAAAAAAAATAAACGAACACCTGTGATCTTTATTCTGGCAAAAAATGCGAAATTCCACATTTTTGTAGATAGGAGCTTGAAAACTCTACAGTAGGGTTCTCTGATACGTTGAATATGATGGTGTGATTTTCATTAGGGTTCTATAATTTTTTCGAAAATCAGCCAAATATTCTCAGGCGTATAACTTTTGATGGGTAGGACTAAACGTGATGAAACTTATATATTTGAAATCAGCATTAAAATCTAATTCTTTTGATGTATCTATTTGTATCAAAGTACCGTTTACTAGAGTGTCGGTTACCATTGAGCCGGGTCGCTCCTTACTTACAGTTCGTTACCACGAACTGTTTGAAAGTTTTTTTTAGTACTTTCAAAAATGCTATTTATTCTATAAAAATGCCTTTGTGATTCAGGGGTCATGTTAAAGAATTAGAACAAAATTCTAAATTTAGTGTAAAGAGCGAGGTATTGATGAGGAGGCAAGTCCCCTCATATACGTCATAATTTCTGTTCGTTTTATGTTTTAATGTTGCTCGTTACTTTTAGTTGAAAAAACTTGTTTTTTTTGTTTAATACCTTTAAACAACCTATCTATGAGGGATTCTCTGCCATACAAGGGCTTAGAAAACTTAGAAAAGGGAGTAAAACTGTAATAATAATTGTTGTATAAATGTAATGCTTCCCCTTTGCTTCTTAGCAAAGGTGACCACGACTCTTAGCATATAAATTTTTAATTATGGTTTCAGAGATGTAACCCAGATGTATCAGAAGATAAAGCCCGGTTAAGTGGATCTGATGTAAGTTCAGACTGTGAATATGGTAAGTTTTTTCGGTAAATTATATGGTAATTATTTGATAGTTTTTTTTTCAGGGTTCCCACAGATTTTTATCAAACCTAAATCTAAAATGCTAATGAAGAAAGCTGGATGTTGCATGTGGATTCGCAAGAAAACCTTAAACTTCTCTTTAAATTATTAGATAGTTCAGTAAAAATATCTTTCGGCTCCCAAATCTGCTGTGTAGAATTTGTTGTTTAAAGGAAGTGAAAAAGTCTAATATTTTTATTAGTTACTTGTCTATTATATAAAACACACTCGAGAAGTGAATTTTGGTGAATGCTAATTAAATAAAACAAAATATAATGAAAATGCAATGCTTTAGTAACAAAATTAAGAAAACTTCACAAAGAATTATAGAAGGGGGGACGCCCAGAGCACGTAACCTAAAATAACCTAACCAAAATACCAAATAATATTTAATTAAAAAAATTATAATATGGCTTCTCAACGAGCTGAAGGTTATTGTCTGGTATGGACTGCACGAAAAACTGAGTATTCGTAATACCAGTTCTTGAGCTCAATCTAAATTTTATTTCTAACGTCAAACTGAAAAACATATATAAATGAGGTTGTAGCGCCATCTACAACATTATGTATATGTTTTTTTTTACTTTTTGTTCATGTTTATTTAGTGTTTATGCCAGAGGACATAAGACTTGTCACTATTGATGATCAATCAATCAATCAATCAACCTTTTATTTTTAAATAAATGAACAAACGAAACAATTAACAATTAACATTTCGACTCAAAGCAATGCTTGTACGAGTCACATCCGATACTGGTAAACATATTTATATCACACTATGAAATGAAAAGAGAAGAGCTGATAACATAAGAGAGGGATAAAGAATTAGAAAGGAAAGAATTGAGACGAGGTGGAATCACAGGAGAGTGAGAGGATAAGATACAAATAAAAATTGAGACATTAACTCATGCAGTATCCAATACTGTGTAAGAGAGGTATCGTTTTTGGAGTGTGCCAAATGATTTGATGGATTTAATAGATGACTTTCCAACAATTTCAATGACTATTGAGTAGACACATTGACGACGTTCGACCACACCATGAAAAATTGATTCCAAGTCATCGCGGCGCTTGTAAGAGATAGAATCATTTACAAATACTGTAATGCCACCGGAGCACTTTGTTACGTGACGTGGAAGATGTATGGCTTCAAAACCGGGCAAACAGTATGGCGACATGTTATCTTGAGAAGACAGCCAAGTTTCAGTTAAACCAACTAAACTAAAAGGATTTTTCTTTTTGGCAGTGAATGTAAGAATATCATCCCATTTGTGTTTAATTCCTTGAACATTATGGCAGAAAAGATTAATTGATAAATAATTCACAGTGCGAAGACGGCGGACACGGTCAATGGAGAACATGGACAAATTTTTAAGTGGGACCTCCATATTCAGAACGTAGCTGGTCGTAAAATATTGGATAGCCATGGAAAATTAGCAATACCCGTATTAAATCACGAAGAAAGGGTTGTTTTTAACGTCAGCCGTCTGGGCAGCGAGCGGACTAAAATACTAATGCCTATTTTATGAGTGCCACTAGCAAGACCATGAAAAGCTCAGTATTTCTTTCTGATGTTCCTAGAACCTTTTTAGAACTTATCGGCCTGTTGAAAAAAGGGACGAATAAAGTATTATAAATAAGTTCTTGACAGCTCTGTAAAATATTTTGCTTAATTAGTTGTTAAAACTGATTAACACCAAGTGTAATTTAATTTTAGCATCTGTAAACATTTAAATGGTTCTAGTTCAAAGAGTAAAATTCAATAAGCAATAAAAGTATACATGTTAAAAAAAGTTAAAAAAAAAATGCTTTATTTTTCCATTATTATTGACAAAACGTTATTTGTACAAAAAGTTTTCCATCTAGGCTTTAAGCCGAAGGTTATTGTCTGATAAAAACAGCATAAAAAACTGAGTTTTCGCAATACAAGTTCTTGAGTGTTTTATTTTTAAGACAAGTGCCCTTTGTTATTATTTTTATTATTTTTTTCAATTTTATTTTATTAGTTTTTTTATTTATATTATTAGTCTAATTTTAAAATAATAATAAAATAATATATTCATAATATATAATATATTCGGACTGTGATTATGGTAAGTTTTTCAGTAAATTATATGGTAGTTATTTGCTATTTTCTGATATTTCAGGTTTCCCAGATCTTTTTGTCAAAACTAAATCTAAAATGTTAATTAAGAAAGATGGATGTTGCATGATGATTAGCAAGTAAATCTTAAACGTCTCTTTAAATTATTAGACAGTCCACTAAAATTATCTTTCGGCTCCCAAATCTGCTGTGTAGATTTTGTTGTTTAAGAGAGCTCATAAAGTCTAATATTTTTATTAATTTTATTTTTTAATCTTATTTGATTAATTGTTTTTATTTATATTATTAGTCTAATTTTAAAGACTTCAAAACAGTCCGTTAATATTTCGACGCACCGAGTAACTTAAGGCGTTGGGAAATGTGTTTTTTTGTTTTTGTTTTTACTGTAGAATAGAAGAAAAAAGCATATATTCTAAGTTTTTAATTTACCTTCTAATCGGATATTTCCCTATATATATATCTTAGAAAATTCCCTATATACATTTCGAGCAGCCAAACCATAACTTGGCAGAGCACACAGCTTAAAGAAGCAAGGAAGAAAAATATGCTACGGACATTTTCGTTCCAAAAATGGCGTATCTGGCATTCAAATTTTTTTGCAAGGAAACGAAAATACAGTTTTAAGCTTTAGACAGGCACAAACTTTTGCTCAAAGACAATTTCAGAATGAAAGTTATTAAAGCTAGAGCGTAGAGTTATTTAGAGTTAGCTTGCTTATTCAACAAAAATTTACATTAAAACACTTCAGCATAGTAGGTAAGGCTTCATGGCCTGGAATGTGAATTACAGCATGAACCATGTTGATTCCCCTTGGTATAAAAAGTGTTATACAACTACTCATGACAACTCGTTGCAGCTGCAAAAAATCTCCTCCACACTTCATTAGGCCGCATCACCAAGCATCTTTCAAACAGATTTTTTAGCGATTCACATTTTGTTTTCCAAAGTTTTATTTTTTAAATTTATTTTTAGAGCGCACCAACATTGTAGACTCTGGAGAAAAATTCTTCAAGGAAGGAACTTCAAATGATGTAACTACAGTTATTCTAGGTAAGATTTTACCAAAGGTTAAGGACTAAACCCTTGTCTCTTATTTTATAACTCAGCTCACCTTTTTGGTTACTTTTTTTTTTTTTTGCATTGCCTTGTTTTTTTTTCGGTCTTGTACAATTTATATGTTTAACTCTTATTCTGTTACATTGTTTTTCTTCTTTCTAATGCATTATGAGCAAACAAATTAGTAGCAAATAATAGTGTGAAATTTACCGTATATAAAATATATATGGTATGGTAAATATGTATATTTACCGAATTTTTACCGAAGATTTGACGACATTTACCTACAATCATAAAATCCGTTTTTGTTTAATAAATTCTTATTAACGTGGCATAAAAGTACCAGTCAGAATGCACTTGAATTTTTTCAAGGACCTTCTATAGGAGTATAGCCTCCTCCTCGCCCCTTGACTTGTTCCTTGTAATATATTGGTCGGTACTCCGACATTTAAAAACAATTATTATTCAGGTTAACCCTACAACTTTTTATGCTTAATAAGTTGTATGTGGCATATTTAAAAAGTAAGTAGAGAGTACGTAATTGATCTGAGTGAAGGTGAATTGGAAAAGGTCTGAAAAACTCCCAAATAAAGTTTTTATCTGTATGAATAAACTCGAATGCATACCCGTGTGTCCAGAAAGCATTGCTGTACTATACATCGTTTTATCCAAGAAACAGACGATGAATGCACTCAGAAAAAGGTTTTTTTTTTGTAAGATCTCCTCCCCCTCTTCTAGGCCCACTTAATACTTTTCGTGCTGACTGAAATTAGAGACGCCTGAGTACAAATACTTGAAAGTTGCTTCATAGTTCAATTTTTTCAGATAAGAGGAATTGTTGGGTGAGAATTTTCCACGTTGGGAAGGGGGGGAGGTTCCGTATAGGCGGAGTTTTCTACAGGGGGGAATTTCCAACAGGGAATTTTTTAACTTCCTTTCCTTTTTTTTCCAAGCAAGACGGGAAAGCTAGTTCTGTATAATTAGGTCAGGACAAAAGAAGTATATTGGAGACACATCAATCTTTTTTCCCACAAGGGCCTCCACTCCTAGAGAAACTAAAAAATGCCACAATGCCACAGAGGCATTGAATAAATATGTCTACACTGAGTCCTCAGTTTTCAGGTGTAGCTTTGCTTGTTAAAAAAGAATCTTTATTTTGCTCTCAGATCTTCAGTTTTTGAAACAATCTTAGCACCGCTGTGCATGGAATTTATTTTCTTTTTCTAAGCCCGATAACAAATCCTTCTATTTCTTATAGGGAAAAGAATTGCAGGACTGGATCGTGAAATGGGCTCGAATTTGAATAAGAAGGCATGGTACGCACAACCTGACTTCAGACCTTACCTGTTTCAACGTAAAAAGCGTGAATTAGATTATGATTATATTGTTGACGAGCCAGAGCCATGTCCTGGATGCGTTACAAACGACGACGAAGAAGAATATAGTTATAACGATTATGAAGACAGAGAAAAACGAGATACTACAGAAGATGATGACTTCATTAATTATGACCTACAAATTGACAATCCAGTTCCGAAGCTATCTTCTCGCAAAAGAAATCTATATGAACCTGAAAATGATACAACATTGAATCATCACAAATATCATAGAGGTCCAAAGAATGAGACAGGTAGTGGCTGGTATAAGGGACATTATGTGGGAATAGGCAGACCTAAATACCCTGTATATGCTTCTGTCCAAAGCACATTCAACTACAGCCCTAGTATGAAAGTTCTTTCATTATCCAAGCGTTCATTTAAAAGCGCTAATAGCTACGATGAAGAACTTTTGTCACTGTTGCTGCCACAAGGATTTTTCAGTCGTCCTTACAAGGCTGCAATTGAGAAAAATAAAAAAGATGACCTAAAAATATACTTAGACATAGAGACAGATGATGGAAGAGCTGTTCATGATGTACTTGCAGAACCAATAAAGATCCGTGGTTTTGCTAAGAGTGAAGAAGAGGACCTAGCTCGAGAGGTGGATACAAATCTGAGTTTAAGAGCTAAGCTCATTTTAGATAGACAGCATTTAAAAAGGGCACTTGCGAGTGGGGGGTCCATTCTTCACATGATGGCTCGTTTGTATAATGAAGATGGTGCGAGGATTGAGCAAAATGTTCCAATTGATATAAAATTAGATTCAAAAAAAGTATTTAATTACCTCAATGAAAACCCCATCCAGAAGACTATTCGTGATGGATACTTTGTTGGGAAAACTGATGACAAAGGACAATTGCAACAATTAAGATTTAGTGATCCCAATTTAGAATTGTTGGTTGATCCAAAAGATATTTCTGGTAATTTGAGAGAGTCAATTACTAAAGCCGTATCTGATATGCCTGGACATTTTGAAATTCCAGTAGCTATTATTTCAAACTCCTTCGAACTGAAACTTCAAAATGCAGATATAATTGTTCCTGATTCCCCGTTTACTCCAATTAAAGTGTCAGCTGAAGAAAGAGATGGAGTCATTCAAGATGTAACTATTCCTCTGGAAACCCTTGCAAGAATCTCAGAGCAAGTGGTAAGTTAAAGCTCATTATTCTCACAAAAATAGGGAGGCTGGGTAGTTATACATAAGTGGTGGTTCTTGGCCTTGGCAGAGGGGACAGATGCCTCCCTCATAGTTTTTCTGACTTATTATAGTGAAATTCCTTTTATTTTATATTTTTACGCTCTTATTAAGACATTATGCCCCCTGCTCCCAGATTACGAGGCCAAATACCGCTACTGATATGCATTTTGAAGATATTTGTTATTTGAAAATTAAACACTTTAGACATAATGGCTGAAATATCAATATCTACCACTCGACTATCAATGAAAAGGTGTTGGTACTTCTATTCTTATACCCCTGAATACTTTTATGGTATTTTTATAGCTCAACTTTTTAACAATCCTTTTATTTTACTAATTCTTCTTTTTGCACCTTTTTGGTATTTACAAAATAACTGTGATTTTCTATGGGTAGGGATTTTTCGTTGTCAAAGGCACACGATATATATCCGTTCCCATGGACAGGTTCTTTCAAAAGAGCCTCCTAGGATGATCTAGCTTCTGCAATCCCAAAATATACAACCAGCACATTTAAAAGAGAGACAATTTGGATATGTTTTACTAAAAAGGTGGAAATATTTTACCTTAAAGAAGCAAGTATCATGCAGAGATTTGGGACTAAGTAATTGTAGGCTCCTCGGGTGCATAGTCCCTTCTATCCCTTAGGGTTTCTCATTAGGGTTGTCCAGGGTTTATTTAGGGTTGGTGACTGCGGCTGTAAATACGGGGCTTCATATTCTAAAAAACGTTTTAAGCTCTGTTTTAAGCTCTAAAATAATATTTGCCAAGTTAATTGAATTTTTCATCTTACGATTATTTTTATATCCCCAAATCAATTTAAATTTCAATATTTAATATCTTGTATATTTGAATAGTTTCTCTACCAAATAATGTTAGACACTTATTCCAGTAGCATAGACACGTGAGAAGACAGTCTTTGTAGTTTGGTCATCTTACTTCAGATGATAGCAAGTTAAACAAAAAAAATGCGGTAGACACATGAGAGATATTGCTACCATTTCTGTTATTAGCATTCAAAATGGTGACGAGTTTAAGAATAGGAAGCGAGAGAGGAACGTTACCAAGAACGTTGATGAATTTTTTAGGCTCAAAATATAACTTCAAAGAGCTTCATGTTAATTTTTTTTTTTTTTTATTAGTTAACTAAGAATTGCATTTTTAACAGTGCAATTTTAAGAACTGCACAAAATTAATCTTACCCAAATTAAGAGGAGTTGTAGCCACTGCATCGAAAACTGTTTAAAATTGACTGCAGGTAAGAGCAAAGAGAAAGAAGCTTTAAGAATACATTTTAAAAAAAAATTCGGAAATTTTTGAAAGAAAAATAGTAGTTTTGGTGGCAAATACCTTGCTCCACCTTTTTCTTCCTGTTCTACAAAACCATCCACGCTTGCATCTTCCCTAAAAAAAGAACTTCTAGGGTGAAGCTCACAGAATGCAGGAATAAATGCTTGCTTTCACTTTCAAATTTATTCTAGGACATAATGAAAGGTTTAGACCGCCAATCAACTCCGGAGAAAAGTCCACTGCCCGAAAGCAATGCACCAGGCTATGATCACTGCCGTTACTACCTGGTCTGTGTTGGTGGTAGGCCAATAATAAAGATGTGTCCAGAAGGACTTGTTTACTGCCCTGTTAGAAGAAAATGTATCTCTCCTCAATTAGCTGCTAAAGGTGCTTGGTACGTAGATTTTCAGGTTTTTCATTTTTTTTTCTGATTTAAATTCCGTTAGAAATGACACATTTTGGGGGATAGGATTTTATCTCACAAAGAGGGCTCTTCATTCCAATCTAAAGGTATTACCTACAAGGTTTATCTAATTTTTAGACGCTTAAGTTGTGTGGTAAAAAGTCCCTCATTAGCACTTCTTTCAATTTTAAACGTCATTTGAAAGACCATAGAGTCAAAATTTCTAATAAAAAATGTTTTAAGCAAACTTGTTGAACTTATTAAAATACCAAAGATAACTCTTAGGTGTGAAAATCTTACATATCGTATGTACATAAAATGCACGGTATGTGGATCCTCAGCTTGTCTAATTGTTTTTGTTTTCTGTTCCATAAAAATTAGACAGAAATTTTTGGGTATACAAAAGCTGTGGAATTTCAATCCCACAATTTCTTCTTAGAAAGAAGGTTTTTCTAGCCAATCTCAAAGTTCATTTAATCTTTTCACGCTGTTATGTAGGAAAAATCTCCCCATTAGGGCTTCTCTTGGCTTTTAGTTTGCTTTTGAAATACCCAAGCCAAGTCAAATTTTTAATATAGCTAATTATGTTTTCACTAAAGCTGTCAAATCTATAAAAACGAAAAAGAACTTTTAGGCGTGACAAAATAGTATTTAGCTTGTATATAAGTGGTATAGTATGTAGATTTTCAGTTTTTCAGCTTTTCTTCTGTCTAGTAATTTCATTATAAATATGTCACCAATTCAAATTTAAACATTTATTCACAGCAACAAAAAGCAGAATTGAATCAACTGTGGTCGTTAGTTGCTCTCCAGGTCGAATCTTTCTTCCTTTTTGGATGGTTTAAATCAAACTTAAATGTTTTGATTACTATATACTGTTTGATTACTATGTTTTATTTTGATTACTATATATATATATATATATATATATATATATATATATATATATATATAATATATATATATATATATATATATATATATATATATATATATATATATATATATATATATATATTTAGTTTTTCGAGTAGCAGTGTGTTTTTATATTCTTAAAGATTTTTGTATTAGTATTTTGAGTAATCTGTATTTTAGGTTTCTTATAAAATTGTTTCTTTTTTTGTATTTTAAGTAGCACCAGAGGCAATAATTATTCAAAAAAATACACTGATTAGTCATAGAAGCATTGCATCTTCGTTACAGTACCTAATCAATTAGTTTGTCCCATATTGATATTAGCCCGTATCTAGTAGCATTATTTTCAACTTAATCTCTACTAATTCTTAAGGATATTTCCGAGAATTTTTTACTGCCAAAATTGGTACAGAAATGTCAGCGCAAATACTGCTTTTTGCTGTTTTAACGGGAAAAAAAACATTTAAAATAGATTTATTTTCGACAGAAAATATCAATACTAGAAAAACATTTAAACTAGATCAATGCCGGGAAAAGATAATTGATTATTCATAAACTAATCGTAGAAAGCTTAAGGCTAATTATAAAAGGAAATCACGATTTTCTTTATATTGCACTTTTTCAAGTTGTTAGATCATTCATAAGTTTTATTTCTAACGTCAAACTGAAAAACATATATAAATGAGATTGTAGCGCTATCTATCATTTTATGTTTATTTTAAGTTCATGTTAATTTAGTGTTTATGCAAGACGACATAATACTTGTCACTATTGCTGATGATAAATAAATGAATAAATAACGGCTGTCGGGACAGTGGACATGGTCAATGGAGAACATGGAAAAATTTTTTAAGCGGGATCTCCATATTCCTAACGTAGCTGGTAGTAAAATATTGTATGACCTTGGAAAGTTAGCAATGTTCGTATTAAATCAGGAAGAAAGGATTATTTTTTCTTAACGTCAGCTGTCTGAGGAGCGAGTGCATCAAATTTACCAAATATCGTTTGATTTTTTTTTTCTTAATTTTTTCTGTCACTTTAATGTAACTTACTTAGTTTTTTTTTTATTCCTGCATTCACGGTGCCAGATACTTAAAGATATCTGATATTCCTTTACCTCATTCCCAAACCTTGAGGTTTTAAAAGTCTATTGAACCTTCTTCTGAAGGGTCAACAGAGGCATTTGTAGGAAAAATCAACCCAGGAAGGTCGTTCCGTACAGAAGTACAACGCTGGAGGAAGCTGTTCTCAAGTACTCAGTTCTTGGTGTGTCCTCCTTTAGATAATTGGACCAAGCTGTTTGTCTCCATGTCTGCCTTGACGGCTGAAGAAAGGAGGACACAATGCGAGGGAGCTCATATGAGGCAGGCGAATTCATGTACTTGTAGAAAAGTCATCGACGGTACATCAAGCCTTTCATTTAGTTTTGGAGCGAGTCATGTGCGTTAATACAGCCCGCCCTATTTGCCCTATTCTGGATCTTCTGGAGTGGTTCCAACAGTGTTGTGGGAACCCCAACATGAAGTGGGCATCCATATTCAGTTTTGGGTCTGATGCAGGACTTTTAGAGTGAGATAATCGAACTGGATGGAAGAAGGCTTTTGCTTCGAAGAGTAACTCCCAGTTTTCTTGCGTAGGAGGTTCTCACCCGATCAAGGTGGTTATTTCAAGAGGGATTGGTGAAGAATTGAATCCCCAATAGACTAAGCTCGTCGACTCTCTTTATAGTTTTACTTTTGACAATAAAGCTGGGGTGTTCACTTGGCACCTTTAAACGATGCATTCGATGCAGCGATGTTATCACAGTGATGTTTTCAAAGCAATGAAATTGATCATCCATTCGCCAGACTACTTTTCAGTTTTAAAAAGATCTATCTCTAGGGAAAAGGAGGCTTATTTAGGTCCTTTGTATTTAGGGATGGCTGAGTGCGTCATGCGTCAGTGCGTCCCATATCGTTTATGCAAATGAGAAAAAGCGTAGGTTCCGAGCCACTGCACTGGGGAACCTTTGCTCTCACTGAATGTTTGCGGGAAATAAATCCATCAAAGATAATTCGCAGAGAACGATTAGAAAGAAAGCTCTCAATCACTTTTTACAGACATCAAAGAATATTGTAGGCATGGAGTTCCTTTAGCAGGCCACATATTTAGTTGTCATATTTAGTTTATTGTGTACTAAAATGTACAGAAAAAGGAAGCTGTTACATTTTAGCTGCTGGAATCAAACCTAGGATAAAGCTGAAATAAATTTAAAAAGAAAAGAAGAGTTATTCTTGTCTATATTTCAACGGCTAATTAATTCAGTTGAACATATTAAAGAGTTCATTAAGATATTTTAATTAATTTTTTGTATTTTTCTTTTCAGCCACAAGATGAAGATAGATTAGAAGCTGAGGAAAATTTTTTAACAGTGTTATATGGTGGTATTTTGTTAAATGTCTTAAATATAGAAGGACAAAACTATTCTGTGTTTTTTCGTTTTCTTTTCCACTTTTTCTTATAATCAAGTAAAGATTCCTACTTGTTTATGCCTGGTAGAGGACTTGTTAATCATTCGTCAATAAATCTAATCGTTTACTGATTTATTTATTGATTTAATCATTCAATCAAACGATTTAATCCCGCGATCATGTCAATTAAAAGTCAAATACATTCTAATTCATATTTTTTGTTTGTTGGGAGGATGTTCTTGTTTTTTGTCTAATTCGGTGTACATGGATACCATTTGATGGTTTTTGGCAGCATCACCTTCCAGGATCAGTCCTTGCACTGAAAAAAAAAAATTGTAAAAATTTAGTAGAGAAATTTATTTCTAGAATAAAAAAAGTCTTGTTGGCTCTATTCAACATATTAAAATGGTCTTTGAGGTTTTTCTCTGTAATCATTTATTTTTCAATATTGAAGAGAAATCTTCAACATTGCTATATGCTGATATTTTGTTAAATATCTAAAATATCGGCAAGAACTGATTGCTTTTCTTCTTTTCCCTTTTTTTTCTCACTTTTTGCTAAAACAAGGGAAAGCTCTTGGATTCCTAATTTGAAAAATTTAGTACTCAGGTTCCCAATTAATTTGATTTTTTAGTTTCATTTTTTCGTTTAAAGCAGAGCAATTAAAAAATATATTAAGGAATATTAAGATTATAATCAATAACTTTACATTATAATAAGAAATATAATCAAAATGAAGTATACTAGAAACTAAATTATGATCAGGTAGTAAGGACCAAAGATTTCAAAAGTACATTATTTTAATGAATTTCAGTTGCAATACTTAAACTCTTCAACAGTATCTTCAAGGTCGTATCTAGGATTTTTTCGGGAGAGGGGGGGGGGGGGGTAAAAACACTAAAATTTGCTTATGCGTATTCCTGTTAAATTTTTGATAGTAGGAAAAAAATTTCGGGGAGCGGGATTTAAACTTCCTACCCCCCTGTATACAGCCCTGGCCATCTCCTTAAAATATAGCTATGTTTTCATTATGAAGAGAAATTTTTTTTTATTTGAATTTAATTCAATAATGTTGAATTTAATTCAAAAATATGAATTTAATTTGATTTAATTTCGATTTTGAGTCATGCTAAGCATATTTATTTCGAGTTGTGTTACATCGGTGGTTTTGAGTTTTAAATTTTCTACCGATCTGGTGTCACATCTAAGGCTATTAAAAGTAACATTAGGTATATTGCAATAAAAAATATTGTAATGTGATTTATGAAATTATTGAGGAACAACGTATTCTACAAACTAAAAAAATCATGTCAAAAGGATCTAATATTGCATAATAAAGCGAGATAAATTAATTATTATTAAATAAGTTAATTTTTATTTAATTACAATTAAATAAAAAGACTACTTTCTTTACAAAAAACTACAAAAGTGCAGTTAATGAATTAGATTTGATTAAATTTCGATTTTGTGTCATGTTATACCAAACCTGAGCCACAGTGTTAGAAATTGTCCATCAAGTTATTTAGAATCTTGTCTTGAGTTTTCAATATTTCATCGAGACTAAGTCAAATCTAAGAATATTACGAATATTAATTTTAAAATTACAATGGAGAAATTTATAGTACAATAAAGAATACTATTATATATTAAAAGTAAAAGAAGAATCAAATTAGAATGAAGTGAGATTTCAGAAATAGGTAATTTCAAAGAATTTTAATTAAAAAATTTAATTCATTAGTAATTACTTTATTAAAATATGACAGCACAATTTAATAGCATTGAATTTTGATTTTGTGCTATGCTATACCAAATCTGGGCTGGGTTTTAATTTTTTATTTAGAGGTATTTTACATGGAGTCTGAATTTTCAATTTTTCACCGAGCCCAAGTCAAATCTAAGAACATTAAGAATATCCTTTAGAATATTATAATGAATATCACAACTTGATTCGGAAACAATTTAACTTTGAGGCACGCTCCGTTGTATCTGAGTAAGGCTTTCAAATTTTTAATTTCGAGCTCTGTTCAAAGAGTATGTGTTTTCGTTTTTCCATTGAGCCCGAGTCACATCTTAAAATATTGCGCCACGATTTGACTCGACTTACTTTTAGTAGAGCTTTCACTTCAGATCATATTGAATCGATTGGGGTCACGAAACTTCGCAAAAAATAATCAATTTGAACGTTTAGGCTCATTTGGCAGGATAAAGTGAACTAAATACCAAAGTTACTAAAAAAAATTTGTCTGACCCTCTTTTGATCATATATCTAGTTTCTGGCCGATTTTTTCCGTCTCCATTGAAAACCTTTTTGGTAAAAAAAAGAAGACAGACTGAGGCCGCTAAGAAATCTTGTCAAATTTATTGAGATCTTATGCATTAACGTAATGAGACATGGGCTAAGGTGGTTAAGACCGCCGAGGATGAAGCTTAGAGATTTAATAAAAGTAAAACCACTTCAAAATTTCCCTACTCTTTTCTACTACATACTTCAAATACTGTTTCCCCTGAAAAAATCGTATCAGAATCTGTATATTTGACAACCAGACCTAAATTAACTTAAAATGAAAAATATTACTGGTTGTAGCAAGTGAGTAGGCATAGTCAAACAGTTCGTAGGGACGAACCGTAAGTAAGGAGCGACCCGGCTCAATAGTAACCGAAACTCTAAAAAACGTAATTTTGATACCAATAGATACATAACAAAATCAAATTTTTATGCTGATTTCAAATATATAAGTTTCATGAAGTTTAATTCTAGCCATTAAAAGTTAAGAGCCGGAGAAAATTTGCCTTATTTTCGAAAAAAGGGGAAAATATTCCATAAAGTCATAGAATCTTAATGAAAATCACACCATCAGATTCACCGCATCATAAAACCTTACTGTAGTTGTTTCAAGCTCTTATCTACAAAAAAGTCAAATTTTGTATTTTTCTTTGTCGGAAGAAGGATCCCGGCTACGTGTATTCTTTTTTCATTTTTTTTGCAAGGGGTGATTTTATCAACCCAGTGGTCCTAGAATGTTGCGAGACGGCTCATTTGAACGGAACTTAAAAGTTCTAGTGCCCTTTTTAAGTGATCAAAAAATTGCAGGGCAACTAGGCCTCTTCCCACACATTTTTTCCCAAAGTCACCGGATAAAAATTTTGAGATCGCCATTTTGTTCAGCATAGTAAAAAAATCTCTATGTCTTTGAGAACGACTTAATCCCCACAGTCCCCACGGGAAGGGCTGCAAGTTATGAACTTGTCCCATAGTTTACACATAGTATTGGTTATTGGGAAGTAAGAGACGTTTTCATGGGAATTTTTCTGGTGGGGGGCCAGAGGAGGGGGTTACGTGGGAGAATATCCCCAAGGAGGAATTTCTCATGGAGGAAGAGAACTTTCATTAAGGGGGCGAAGGAGCAACCCGGCTCAATAGTAACCAAAACTCTAAAAAACAGAATTTTGATACCAACAGATACATAGAAAAAATTGGATTCTTATTCTGATTTTAAACATAGAAGTTCCATCAAGTTTAGTCTTACCCTTTAAAAGTTACGAGCCTGGGAATATTTGCCTTATTTTTGAAAAAGGGGGAAACACCCCCTAAATATCAAAGAATCTTAATGAAAATCACATCATAAGAATCAGCGTATCAGAGAACACTACTGTAGAGGTTTCAAGCTCCTATCTGCAAAGGTGTGAAAATTTTTATATTTTGCCAGAAGAAAGATCAAGGTTGCGTGTTTACTCCCCCGCTCCTTTTTTTCTCAAAATCATCCGATAAGAATTTTGAAATAACCATTTAGCTAAAAAAAGCAAAATTATTGTACAAATTTCGTTTCAATTTTTCATGCACGGTGATCCAAGAAATTTAATAAAAAAAATTAACTGAAAGTAAGGAGCGACATTAAAACTTAAAACGAACAAGAATTATTCCGTATATGAAAGGGGCTGTCCCCTCCTTAGCGCCTCGCTCTTTACGCTAAAGTCTGACTCTATCACAACTCTACATTTTAAAATAATCAAAAAGTTAGCGTAAAGAGCGAGGCGCTGAGGAGGGGACAGCCTCTTTCATATACGGAATAATTTTGAGAAAGCCATTTAGTTAAAAAAGGTAAAAATACTATGCAGATTTCGTTTTAAATATTTATACACGGTGAGCCAAATTCAAAACCTGCATTAGTTCAAAAATGTTCAGAAATTGAATAAAAAAAAAGAAGTTGTTTTAATTGAAAGTAAGGAGTGACATTAAAACTTAAAACGAACAGAAATTATTCCGTATATGAAAGGGGCTATCCCCTACTCAACGCCTCGCTGTTTCCGTTAAAGTTAAACTCTTTCTCACAACTCTACTTTTTAAAACAACAAAAAAACTTTGGCTTAAAGAGTTAGGCGTTGAGGAGGGGAGAGCCCCTTTCATATACGGAGTAATTTATGTTCGTTTTAAGTTTTAGTGTTGCTCCTTACTTTCAGTTAAGATTTTCTTTTTTATTTCATATAAAAAAGAATGCGAAGTAACATCGTATGCGAGAGGAATTTTAGGCATCGCAACTGATCCAAATTTACCAGGCCGTCCGCATGAATCAACTTTGGGAGCTAGGGAGGAGTTAGACAGTGAAGATATTGTGAAACATTGAATTGCCTTGGGATTATACACCTTGGATTATGTCATTTAATTATGACAAAAAAAAAGAAAATAGCCCAAAGCCAATGAATCAAGCTCTGATTGAGTAGCAGTTCAGGTGTCTTTACCGCTTGCTCTGAGGTTTGGGAGGAAATGCAAGTATTTGAATATTTGATTAGTTGAATTTTGCAAACGCTACAGAGTATTCCTGAAAGTTGGATGTGATTCCTGAGGTAGCGTCGATATTCAAACGCTGCTGGAATTCGTCGGTGAAGGAGATAGGAGTGTTAGCCGTGCCCTAATTAACGGTGGCTTAGCGAACTGCACGTCCGCATCGACGTAGATAAATAATAGGTGCCAGAATAGGTAAGAAAGATTATATATTTTATTTTATTTGCACTTGCCATGGGGTGAAAAAGGAAGATTGCTAAAACTGTCCAAGTAGGATCTCAGTCTGTTGAGAACATTTTGTTGAATTCGTCCGTTTCATCCGAAGGGAATAACGATGTCGCTTCACTGAAGACTCTGGCGGATGATTTTGCTAAGATGCTAACAATACTTACTGAAAATGGTAAAAAACTAGACTCTATAAACGATAGCATAAAAGTGTTAGCAAATCGTATGGTATCAGTGGAAAATACACAGTCCGAGCTAAAATCAGAAGCTAATACTACGAGTTCGCGTGTTACACAGCTTGAATCTGATGTTGAAAGCTTAAGAAATCAAATGTCAATTATGACTAGTGAAACGAAAAAGTATGAAACGCTGAAAAGTATCACGTACGTCTGGATATCCGTCTAGCAACACGAGAACTACATGCCCCTACCGTCGGGTGGGCTAGCAAACCTCCGCCTGACAGAACTTGCTACGAAAGGAACTGAATATACAGCCTCAGATGCCCAACCTACTATCCCAATCGGACCCATGCCTGCCCAAGGATGCACTCCTTTGAGAATCGTTGACCAAGGTGGCATTAATTTTGCGACCTGGAATGCCCTGACGCAGTCCCAACCTGATTGTAAGCTTCTTTTAGCCAATGAACTAAAAATATACAAAATAACGATTACAGAAATAACAGAAACTCCCCTAACAGAAAGCGGCAAACAAGATATTGGAGAAGGGCGGACACTGCTTTGGTCTAGTGGACCCCAAAGAAGAGTTGGCCTTGTTCTCAACAATTTCGCTCGGAAAGCCTTTTTGTCATTTACGACTATCTATCATGTCTGAGAGCAAGAATTGACGGCAGGCACGGGAAGATAACTGTTCTTACCTGCTATGCACCGACAAACGAGGCCCAAGATGAAGATAAGGACGACTTCTATGCGCTACTGTCCTCCGAGCTCTCCTCCTTACCTCCACACGATTACCTCCTAGTCCTATGAGATTTTAACACTGGTGTGGCTAACAGCTCTAGTCTATACGATGCTGCTGTTGGACCTGGGACAGTTGACGCTCTGAATGATAACAAATACCTGGTTTGTGAGAAAAGACATTGCAAAGTACACATGGTACAGCAATGATGGCAGGACCAAAAAGATGCTTAACTATATCGATGTTCGAAGACGCTGGCTTTCGTCTGTCCCGAATTGACACTTAAACAGAGATGCCGAGCTTGACAATGCCGACCATCGTCTCGTCTCTGCAAGGATACAACTCCGGCTGAGGGCCAATAAGAGTAACTCCTCATCCACCAAGAAGATAGACACCTCTTGACTGAAGCAAGATCCCTCGGTTCGTAAGCGGTATACGGTTGAAGTCTCTAACCGCTTCGAGGCTCTCCAGCTGTGTTCAGATAGCGAGTCAGCATGGACCACTTTCAAAGACAGTGTTCTCAGAGCCGCTACCGAAGTTGTTGGCTCGAAGCCACGAAAGAAAAAAGAGTGGATTAGCAGCCACATGTTTGAAATAATTGAGCAGAGACGGACAGCGAGATTACGAGGAGATATGACACACTACAGACAGCTCAATAAACTACGCAACTCCTTGCTCCACAGGGACAAGAAAGACTTTATTGCGGGTAAAGCCGCTGAGCTTGAGCAAGCTGCCCAAAAGAAAGACATAGGTGCAACTTTCAAGATCCTACGCGAGCTGACTGGCCAACTTGTCATGACGTCCACAAGCCTGAAAGCAGCGAATGGAGAAACTATATACGATCATTCTCAATGTGTTGGTCTCTGGGAGAAACACTTTAATAAGCTGCTAAACTCAGATACGCCCGACTGCATTGACCCAGTGCTTATTGCCGCAGCTGCAGAAGCTACCCCTGCCCGACGGCGCCAAATTTTCTCCTGAGGATATTAAATCGGCAGTGAGGAAACTAAAAAACAATAAAGTAGCTGGCACCTGTGGCATCACTTCAGAGCTACTTACTACGGGTGGCCCTGCATAGATACTTTGGCTGCAGATAGTGTTCAGCGTAGTCTGCTGCACTGAAGTTATACCGTCAGACTGGAAGAAAGGATTCATCGTGCCAGTGTTTAAGCGCAAGGGCAGCAAGACGGATTGCAGCAGCTACCATGGTATCACTCTACTCTCTGTTCCTGGAAAGCTGTTTGCAATGCTCCTGTTGAAACGTGCAATAAGTTTCTTACATGCTTTGCGCCACCCCCAGCAAGCCGGATTCATGCCAGGAAAATTGACAACTGAGCAGATTCATACTGCCAGACAGATCGTTGAAAAGAAACTGGAATTCAACAAGAAAGCTTACATAGCTTTCATTGACTTTCGTTCTGCCTTTGACACCGTTGACAGGCAGTCCCTTTGGCTAATCCTGAAGGCTGCAGGCCTACCAACAAAGATAGTCAGCCTCTTTAAAGAGCTCTACCGCAGCACAGAAAGCACCGTCCTTGTTAACGGGAAGCTTTCTTTTTCCTTCCGCATCAAATAGCGTATATGACAAGGTCGTGGGAATGCACCTGAGCTGTTTAACTGCATCATCGACCACATCTTTAGCAAGACACACCGTGCCCATCCCACTTGAATAAGTAACTCAAGAAGGACTTTGTCTGATGTTGACTTGGCTGACAAAACAATTATCCTTAACGACAATCTCTACCGATTAAATTTGTAATCGATATAATCTCCTCCACTGCCTCCGCAGTTGGGCTGCAAATCAACTGGAAGAAAATGAAGATCATGCTCATCGAAAAGACTGCATCGGTGTCACCCTTAACTGTTGTGATCAACGACCAAGGTTTTGACGTGGTAAGGCAGTTCACCTATCTCGGATCAATTATATCATCAAATGGCACACTTGATGCCGAAATCTCAGCCAGATCTGCCAAGGCAAACTCTGTATTCGGACGGCTCCTGAGAGCAGTCTTCCACAAACCGCAAATTAGTCGCCTTACAAAAGCCCGTATCTACAACGCCAAAGTCTCAAGCATCATGCTGTACTCTTCTGAGAAATGGCCGATAACCCAGATACAGCTAATAAAGGTCGATGCCATCCAAACTATACACCTGCGTCGAGTTGAAGGCTTCAAATGGTATAACAAGATCTGCAATACTGAGATCCTGAGGACCTTCAAGTTGGTGAACCTCTCCTTCCATGTAGAAGCTAGTTCTCTAAGATGGTACAGCCACTTAATCCACCTCCCACCAGCTACCCCTGCAAGGATCATATCGGACTTCAATCCCTCGATTGTTTGGAAACGTCCTCGAGGGAGGCCGCGCACCAGATGGGCTGATGTTATAAATTAACGCCTCCTCAACCTCAACTTCGACCCAAATGAGGCCCCATACTTGGCCCTGGACAGGGCTGCTTGGAGAAAACTGACATCGCTGTGAACCAGTTCCCTCTACGCTGGCGACCCTGCTGAGCAAGAGCGATAAGTCAAAGTAGGTCAAAAGCCAAAGATTTGTCTCTTCGGCTTATGGCATCTGAGTATAGACATACAGAGACAAATCTTATCATTTGGAATGCTCCCTGTGAAAACACCACCCAAGCCGAATCGTTTTCTGACCAGTTGTGTTTGGAGGGTCTAGGTCTGTCCATGGTCCCGCGGTTTCGAATTGTTGGTAATGTCCGTAAGGAGCAACAGCATTTTAAAGTTGATATTGGTTCTCGAGATGCGAAGGACAGTGTGCTTAAGAAGGAAAAGAAATTAAAAGGTAAAGTTATTGGACACCATAGAAATGTATCTGTTACCGATGATGCACCAATATCAGTTCGTGAAGCTCGAAGGAACTTGTATGTAAATAAATCTAGATTAAATGCTATTTGAGTTTCATCATGGGTTTCTAAAACAGTTCCACCATGTATACAGATCGACCGTGGTGGTGTGGTGGCAAAATTTGCTTACGATGAGCCAATCCCTGAGTTATGTGACCAATAGATGGTTATATAATGAATTGTGAATTAAGATGTTTGTAAGATATTTTATTTTTTGTTTTGTTTTGTATTTGTGTTTATGGAAAAGAAAAGAAAAATTGTTCCATTTTTTTTTTCTCATTTATTTAGTTTTTGTTAGAATTTAGAATGGATAAGTGGTAGACACCTGTAGAGTATTGTGTTTTCTTCAATTATTATTTTCTGGAATTTAGTAATGAAACCAGTAAACCACCATTGTGACAGGCTAGTGTTAGTGAGAATTTTTTCACTTTATTTGTATTCGTTTGTTTACTTATACCATTTTGTTTATATGTTTCTAATTATTTTTAGGTTATATCCTGTTTTTTCCGGAGCTTCACTTACGTTGGATGCGAGACCACGGACCCTCCGAGTTATAGTAAGTTATTCGGTTTGTTAGGTTTGGTTGCAACTACCTTCTTTTTCTTTTTTTTATATATATATATATATTTATAAAAAATGGTAATTGTTCGTAATGATCGTTTGGATTGACTTGAGAATAATCCATTGAGTGTTTCGGATTTAGGATTAGGGGTACTTCACAGGGATTTTGATATGGGGGTAGATGATGTTTTTCCGAAAGTTAATTATAAGTGCCCAGTTGATTTACATGCTAGTCTGGCACCGGATAAACTTGGCATTTTTCATCTGAATTGTCAGGGGTTAAATAGTACATTGAATTATTTGTCGGAGCTGTGTATGCTATCTGATTTTCATATTCCTGCACTTACTCAAACATGGTTAATGAATAATAACTCTGGACTATTGGATATTTTAAATTATAATAGGTATGTTAAGAACCGTACTCACCATCAGCATGGAGGACTTACCCTGTATATTAGAACTGATTTGAATGTGAAGGTTAGGGATGATTTGTCCGTTAATAGAGAGATGATTTTGAGTGTTTTGTTGCGGAGGTTGATAAGAATGGTGACCCATTCTTTATTGCTGTTTGTTACCGCCCCGCTTCAGCTAGTGTAGATTGTTTTTTTGAATTATTAGAGCAACAAACGGACCTTCTAACTCGTAAGAACATGCCGTGTTTTGTGTGTGGAGATTTTAACATTGATTTGAAATTGTTAGCATCTAACTTAAAAGCCCAGAATTTTTTGAATTTAGTGCTAGGTTATGGGATGCATCCTGCTGTAAATATTTGTACTAGAGTGACGGAGTCATCTTCATCTCTAATTGATAATATATTTTTGAATGTTCCCCATGATTCGTCGAGTGTTGTGTTAAATGATGTTTCGTATCACCTTGGTTTGGCAGTATTAGTTCTGGGTATATTGAAGAATATCAATATTAACAGTGATGCTAACCCAAGGCCTAAGAAATTATTAGTTGATTCAAATACTATTTCAAGGTTTAAGATTAAGATAGAACAATTAGATTTTAAATTTTTGCAAGAAGAAATAGATCTAAATTTGAAGTTTGAGCTTTGGTACGGTAAGATTAAGGATACGTTGTTGGAATAATGTGAAGTGTCAGGAATAAAGAAGAGAATGGTGTCTCCGAATAAACCTTGGATTACAAAGAGTTTGTTACAGTCAATTAATAGAAGACGTTTTTTATATAAGTTGTCAACAAGGAGCAATGATCCTCATGATAAATAAATATATATAAAAAGTTTATAATAGTAGGTTAAATGCTGTACCCCGACAGGCTAAGGTAGAATATTATAAGGTTAAGTTTAAAAATGTTGAGGGTAACCCGAGTAAGACTTGGAAGTTGATCAAGTCGGTGACTAGCCCTGGTAGCGTCTTGATCCGTCCAGATAATATAGGAATGAATAGTAATTTTGTAGATGGGATGTGATCACTTCGCTACTATTGGACAGCGTGTGTCATCATCGATGCCAGTAATTGATCAAGATGGAGATTTTCGTCAGTTCCTACGTGAAGATTGTGATGTGTTTGCGTACCTTAAATCTGTAACTATTGATGAGTTATTTCCTGTTACAAAAAATATGAAAAATGGTGCATCAAGAGGCGATTTTATTTCCTTAATGGTTTTTAAGTCGATTTTAGCTTTTATATCTAGTAATTTTTTAGAACTGATAAATAATTGTTTAAAAGCTAAAATATTTCCCGATTGTCTAAAGTGCACAAATATTCAACCAATATTCAAAAGAGGGGATAAGAATTTCTTTAGTGATTATAGACCGATTTCCTTGCTGCCATTTATTTCTAGAGTGTTTGAAAAGCTGATTCATGCTAGGATGGTAAGTTTTTTGGAGAAAAGACAATTTTTTATTCTAGTCAGTTTGGGTTTAGGAGTCATCATTCTACAGAGCATGCAGTTTTGTTTTTAACAACTTTTATTAATGATGCTTTAGACAAGGGTCTGAAGATAGCTTCGATATTTTTGGATATTATTAAAGCATTTGACTCTGTTGATCATGATATACTACTTCAAAAGTTATATAGTAGTGGTATACGTGATGATTTTTTAAATGTGATAGTTGGTTTTCTTAGTGGAAGGACTCAGTTTGTCGTGATGGATGGATTTACATCTAAAATTGAACATATTTCGATTGGAGTACCCCTGGGTTCCGTTTTGTGTCCTTTGTTGTTTTTGGTTTATATTAATGACCTTTATAGAGCTTCAAGTAATGTGTCATGTTCTTTAAACCTTGATACTTACGGTACTAAAGGAATTCTATCATGTTTTGCTGATGATGCATTTTACTGTAGCTGCTAGAACTGAAAATGAGTTGATGACCATATTGAAACAAGGTATTTCTTCGATTGAAAAGTGGATGCGAGTAAATAAATTGAAACTGAATCACAATAAGTCGAATTTTTGATTTATGGTAGAATTACTAGACATTATCCATGGATTAATAGGATAGAAGTAGGGCACCATACTATTGTAAGATCTACTAGTACTAGATACCTAGGTGTTATTATTGATGAAAGCCTTAGTTTTAAAGACCATATTGTATCTGTTAGCAGTAAATCGTCCCGTAATATTGGTATTATGCGTAAACTTAGGTATCTTTTTCCGTGTGAAATTCTGAGAATGTTGTATTTTTCTATGGTTCACCCATATCTCATCTACTGTTGTATGGTTTGGTCAAAAACATTTGTAACTCACCTCCATCCGTTCTGTGTAACGCAGAATATGGCAATTAGAGTTTTGTGTGGTAATCAAATTGACTGTATGGTAATCGGTGAGGCATCTTCACCGCGAGTATAAAATTCTACCGTTGGTAGGAATATGCGTATTCTCCAATTTTCTGTTTATGTTATACTTAGCTTCGGAGTTACCATAATGGTTTTATATGTTATGTTATATATGTTATACTTATATATGTTATGTATGTTATACTTAGCTTCGGAGTTACCATCATGGTTTTATATGTTATGTTATATATGTTATACTTATAAATGTTATATATGTTACATATGGTATACTTAGCTTAGGAGTTACCATCATGGTTTTCAGGAGTCTTTAGTCTTGCGTCTACTATGCACGATCATTTGACACGATCTTCTCAGTAGGTGCAAAGACCAGCTATGGTCACGTCTAGGTCTAGGTTTTCAGTTCGCCATGTTGTTCCGTTAGTTTGGGAGAGTTTGCCAGAGAATTTGAGGAATGTTGGGGGTTTGCAGGAATTTCGTAAGTTGCTAAAGAACCATTGTTTTGATGTGTATATTTTGGATGGATTATTCTGTGCCAGTTAAGTTATGTTTTTGAGGAGGGTTTAGTTGCAGCTGAATATGATTATAAATATTATAATTTTGTATGGGTGTTGTTTGGAGGCTCATTGATTTTAGGGTCCGGTAAGTTGAGCTCTAATTTTTTTTTTTTTTTTTTTTTTTTTTTTTTTTTTATTGATTTATCAGGAGGTTTTTCTCCTGCACAAGCATGCTTCAAGGAATCGATGATGTATACTTTATTTTTTTTTAAATAAACCCACTGTTACTTATCACGATGGAACTATCATTCTCACCTGTTAAATGTGACATTTTTATCTTTATTGGATTAAATATAAAAAAAAACAAGTTTTTAAGACAGAAAGTAAGGAGCGACATTAAAAATTAAAATGAACAGAAATCATTCCGTATATGGAAGGGACTGTCCCCTCCTGAACGCCTCGCTCTTTACGCTAAAGTTTGACTCTTTGTCACAACTCAACTTTTTAAAAGAATAAAAACTTTAGCGTAAAGAGACCGGCATTGAGGAGGGGACAGTCCCTTTCATATACGTAATAATTTCTGTTCGTTTTAGGTTTTAATGTTGCTCCTTACTTTTTGTAGAAAAACTTGTTTTTTTATTTGATTAGCGGGATGAGCGTAATTATGAGGAGTGGAAATTTTTCCGTATATGAAGGGTTGCCCTCTTTTCATTACCTTGCTCTTTACGCTATAGCTGCATTGAAGAGGGGAAAACCCTTCATATACGGCATAATTTCGTTTCGGTTTGAGTTTTAATGTTGCTCTTAACCTTCAGTTAAAAAATCTTATTTATTTTTTAAGGTGATCGCCAATACCATCCGTGGGCCTGCTCAGTAAAAGATAAGTGATTTTGGATTTTTTCTCGTTTGTGTCTTCAAGATGCCCGTTAAAAAGTTTGATTTAGCCCTTGCTTATTTTCAAGGATTCCTGTTATGGCCAGTCAGAGTCCTGCGGATCGTTAAAGATAGCAAAGGCCGAGAAAACTTCATTGTTTTCTGCTACGGAGATCACAAGGAAATTAGGCTCACTGAAAAAAGTTTAGTATCGTATGAAGATAATATAAAGGAAAAGGAACAAGGAGCAAAAAACGGGAAAAGGAGCGAAGCTTGCGTTTGAAGAAGCTAAAAATTCTCCCGAAATCTACAAACAAAGAAAATCGTACGCTGCGCTTTAAATTAGCGAGCTCGTCATCTCAGCTGTTGGAGAGAATTGTTGCTAGCGAGGATGAAATTGCAAGAATGCAAAAATCAATGATGGAATTAAGTACTGAGATGGTTTTAGAAAAGTGCGGGGATAAACAACAGAAAAGTTAGGATTCCCTAAAGTTATCGTGCGAGATGATAATTAGTGAAATCTATGCCTCAGTGTCCCTTGATTTTACACCAAAGTTTCAGAGCATATTACAGTCATACAAAAGTTTGAAAGCAGAAGTTCAAGGGTTGGAAAATCGCGTGGAACAGATGGAAAGTAGAATAGATGATTTTGAACAAGAAAAACTTCTAGATAGCCTAGTTTTCAACGGTGGGAAGAAGTTACCGGGTGAAGATTTGAAAGCAACAACTATGAATATCATAACACAGAAAATGGGAGTCACCGGTTTTTCGCAAAATGACATTCAGAGTATTTACCGCTACCGTTTAAATAATTCTACTTCACAAGGCCAAAGAGATGTTGCACCGGTGCTTGTGAAATTGAGAAGCAGCGAAATGGCAAAGAAAGTTTTCAAGAGCAAAACTAAACTTGCCATGTCTGGACTTTCCTTCTCTGAGGCCCTAACGAAACGCCGTCGGGACATTCTGAATACAGCAAGGGATAGTTTTGGAGTGCAAAATGTCTGGTCTGATCGTGGGCTAATTCTTGCAAAACTCCCAACAGACACCATTGCTCGCAGGACTCGATCACTGGCGGATTGCTTTTAGTTGCTTATGGTAATTTTGTAGTTTTGGTTTATTGTTTGTCAATATTTTGCTCTTTTTTCATTTATTATTATTTATCTGTTCCGAGAGCTCAGCTGCCCTTTTTTTTATTTTGTTTTATTTATTTATTATTTTTTTTTTACTTTTTTTTCACAATGCAAGTTATGAAAGTGTTTATTAGATATAAATATGTGTGATGTACCAATCGGTACCCCATCGAGGCTGAGCCATTTGGAAAGTTGCCCGTTTGATATTGATAGTTATTTACTTTCGGATTTGGCGAATGAAGAGTCTACAGTGAGTTATAGACCTTTGCAGTTTAGTAAATATTGTGATTCTTCTTATCTTGGAATTATGCAAAATGCTGGTTTTAATGCGTGTTCGTGGAACTGCCACCTTACTTCTTCGTATGATGAGATATTGGATTTTCTTTTGAAATTTAGGAATCTCCATGTTATGGCCCTTTGTGAAATATTTTTGAGTAAGGATAGTCCTCTCTCGTCTTTTAATTTTCCGGACTATCAGCTTACCACGAGGAGTAGAGCGTCAATGAACCGCGGCGGACTCGGTTTGATAGTAAGTGATTCACTTAAATGGAAGCCCAGGGAGGATCTTGATGTCTGGAGAGAAGGTAAGGTAGAAACTTTTTCTATTGAAATTGAGATGGGTATGAGGCTTGGTGTGAGAAATATTATCCTATCAGTAGTTTATAAACCTCCAAGTGCGTCGCATGAGGAATTGACAGAAGGTTTCCAAAGTCTTCTAATGATAGTTCAGAAGTCGCAGCAAGAGTTAATATGTATGGGGGATTTTAATTTTGACCTTTTATGTACAGGTAGTTTTAATTTAGATTTTTTAGATTTTATGGTTTCTAATGATCTTTTTCCCACTGTAACAATTCCGGCTAGGATCACGGACCACTCTGCTACCCTGATTGACAATGTGTTTGTCTCTTCAAAGTATATCCGAAAGGCGTTTTCAAATATTGTAGTGAATTCGGCATCTGATCATTTTCCAGTGGTATTTAATTTAGATTTACAAGTGTCACGCTAGAAAAGAAAAAAAAATTGTTCGAGAGATTAATCCTGAAAACATTCAGAAGTTTAAAGAAGAAATAAGTGCAACATGTTTTGAATCTGTATTGAACCAGAATGACCCCTGTGATGCTTTCGAGCAATTTAGTAGCATCATAACTACTGCATTTGACAAAACTTGTCCGCTGAAGACACTCAGACAGAGACCAAATATGCCGAGAAACCCATGGGCCGATGAAGAGCTAGTTAACTTATTTGAACAGCGTGACAGTGCGTTTCAGGATTATCTGAGATCTTCAAAGGAGGAAGATAATTCTCATTTTAAACAGCTTCGGAATATGGCAAGCTCACTGAAAAGGAAAAAAAGAACCAATATTACTCGGCACTGTTTGAGGAAAATAAAGCAGATCTGAAAAGAACTTGGAAAGTTAATAATGAACTGGTTAGCGGGCGTCGGAGAACTCACGACCCTCGAATTGAAATCGAAGGAGTGGTTGTAGAGGATAGACAAGAGCTGTGTGAGTAGTTCGGTGATTATTTTTAGTAACATTGGAACGAAGATACAAGCGGAAACTAGAAATTCCCAAGCTCTTGTTGGTAGCAACTCGTGTGCTGATGGGAGGGGCGAGGGAACGGAAATGGAATTTCGTCCCTGTGACTCATATGAATTAACAAAGATCGTCAGCTTGATTGGATCCAACAGTGCCGGGTTAGATGGTGTTAACCTGAAGACTATTTGATTAATTCTGGTGTACATTCTTCCTGTGCTCGTGCACCTAATAAATTTATCAATGGAGAAGGCAGTATTTCCAAAATTATTGAAAACAGCAAAGATTCTCCTTCTCCACCAAGGGGGCACTCAGATGGATATATCAAACTGGAGGCCTATTTCTATTTTGCCAGTGTTTTCGAAAGTGTATGAAAAAGTTATCCATAGAAGACTTTATGATCACCTCACAAGCCTGCATGCATTGTATGATGGGCAGTTTGAATTCCGGAAGGGCCATTCGACTTCGCATGCTGTACAACATCTTTTAAAAAATATCAATTTAGCTTTGGAAAAGGGTGAGTATTGTATTAGTTTTTTTATAGATTTTAAAAAAGCGTTTGATACCGTTGATTTTAGTATTTTATTGGATAGATTAAGGGATTTGGGTGCAAAAGGGAAATGTTTAGATTGTTTTAGTTCATATTTAAATGGTGGGTTAGTTAGGGTAAATCTATGGGAGAAATTTTCTAATTTTTTCCCTGTTTCTTGTTGAGTTCCCCAGGGTTCCGTCTTAGGACCCCTGTTATATTTAGTCTATGTTGACACTATGCGGTTTTATACTCCTGGTGCGTCTATGACATCTTTCGCCGACGATACAGCACTTGTTGTGGCAGCGAAGACTCTTGAAGAATTGGTCCAGAAAGCAAACAGAGCTCTGCAAGGGTTGAGTCACTTCGTAGGCATTAGCCTACTTAGCATTAACGCGGCGAAGAGTAACTATATTCTGTTTAGTCGGACTGGTGTATCCCCAAATCTTGCCAGTAAAAAGGCAATAAATGGTGATGTACTAAAGCGGGTTGAGGAAGTGCGTTACCTAGGATTTATTCTCGGTCAGAACCTCAGCTGGAGAAGACACGGTGATGTGGTTGCATGTAAGGTAGCCCGTGTCCTTGGGATTTTAAGACGTTTTCAACTTTTTTACCTTCTCATATTTTAGTTCTTTTATACCATTCTTTGATTGCGCCATATATAAATTATGGATATATGATTTGGGCTAGTAATTTTACGTGCAATTTTAAACGAGTGCAGATTCAGCAAAACAAAGCAGTGAGATTAATTGGTAAGCATGATACAGGAGTTTTAAGTACAGAGTCGATTTTTAGGAAACATAGGATTTTGAACTTATGTGCGATAATAGTTTTTCAGAGTTATATTTTTTTGTTTAAGATTTTGTATGGCTTATCGTCTGATGTTTTTAGTAATTTTTATTCGTTTTAACTCATTTTATCATGGATATGCTACGAGAAATGCTGGAGACCTAACAAGTGAGCCAAGAAGTACGGTTCGTTCTAGCGATGTGGTAAGGCACTCGGGTCTAGTGGTCTGGAATACTTTTCCAGACTCAACTTCGGAAGCGGAAAGTGTCCCGCAATTTAAAAACCGGTTAGAGAAGCATCTTCTTGCGGGCAGTTGGTGAGTATGGGGTTGGAAGCCGAGAGAAGACAAATTAAGTAATTTTTTTTTGTTCTGTTATTGATATATTCGTTTTATTATATTATTTTTTATTATTTATTTATTTTTATTTTTATTTTTTTTCTCATAATTTATTAGTCAGTAATTATCATTATTATCTCTTATTTTTTATTGTTCTTTATTTGTGTTTATTTCAGTGATGATTTGGTTAGTTTTATAATTTAGTAAATGTGTACTGGCTGCATTTTTCAAGCATATATGTGCTTTATTTGTAACCGGTCGTAAAGACGGCATGAATCATTTTTAATAAAGTTGTTGAATCTTGAGTCTTGAAAATTTAATTTCTGATCGTTTTTCAAATAATACCGGTAAATATGCCTGACCCTTCCATGAAATATATCCCACCTCCTTTCACAGGAAACTCCTCTCTGGAAATTTCATCCAACATATAGTGTACCCCCTCTGTTAAATTTTTTTAAGACAGTTCCATTCTCGCTGAAAGTCCCCTCCCCTTCCCGCGAAAAATGTCTTGCACACGATTCAGCATGAAAAATTCTACTTAGTATACTTTCATTTGTAAAAAGACCTTAATTTATAATCGGTTTCTCAATCACTCAGGAGATACCCCTTCCGTTGAATTTTTTTCCGGAATCCAAAACACGCGGAAAACAACCCACGGATAATTCCCGTGGAACATCTTCACATGAAAAATTGAGTTGGCAAAGAGAATGTAAGTCAATTGAAAGGAATTTTGTATAGAAATTTTGTCAAATTCCCCCAGTGAAAAATTTCCCCTGGAATATTCACTCTTTGGAAACTTCCTTCCCCGAGGAAAATTATCCCCGTTGAAAATACCACCAGTAGAAATCCCCCCCCACCCGAAAATGTATGCATACATCTCAATAACAGATACTATATGTAAACAATGGGTAAATTTTGTAACTTAAAGAATTTTTCCCAGGGGCTGTGGGGGGTCTTAATATCTCCAAGGGCATATTTATTAGGCTTTTCAACTATGCTGAACAAAATGGCAAATTCAAAATTTAGATCAGAAGATTTTGAGAAAAAGGGCGGGGGAGAGGGCCTAGTTTCCCTCCAATTTTTTCAGCTACTTATAAAAGGAACCAGAACTTCTAATTTCCGTTCGAATGAGCCCTCTCACAATATTCTAGCACCACTGGGTCAATACGATCACCCCTGGAAAAAAAAAACAAATAGGCTAAACACGCATCCGTGATCATTCTTCTGCCAAAAAATACAAAATTCTACATTTTCGCAGATAGGAGCTTGAAACCTCTACAGTAGGGTTCTCCGATACGCTGAATCTGATGGTGTGGTTTTCATTAAGATGCTGTGACTGTTAAGCGTTGTTTCCTTTTTTTGTGAATAAGGCAAATCTTCTCAGGCTCGTAACTTCTGACGGGTAGAATTCAACTTATATATTTGAAATAAGCATAAAAATATGATTCTTTTGATATATCTATTGGTATCAAAATTCCGCTTTGTTAGTGTTTTGGGTCCTAATGAGCCGGGCTGCTCCTTACTTATAGTTTGTTACCACGAACTGTTTGATTTATTCCTGCATCCAAGAAAAAACTACAATTGGCCGTCTTTAGGTATTTTGAACTTTTGCTGAAATTATATTTTACCCTAATACATCTGTTCAACTTGGTGACCTGTTTCTTTGCTGTTTCAACAGTGACAGGAAACAAACCCTCTGTTCAACATAACTTTTTGCAATAAGTTGCAATAAATCATTGAATAAATTTAATGCGAGTTGAAAGTGAGAATGAATTCCTTAGAAAAAACGTCTATAAGACTTGGAAAGCCGCAAAACCTTTGAAACTTATCAAAAGTATTGATAGCTTATACTGATAGAAGTATATTCCTAAAACTTTCTATACGTAAAAAGACGAAATGGAGCTTTTTGAGCTCTGAAGCGCAATAATTCATTAATACCAATAAGCTTTAATATGTGCCTTTGATCGCAATTCAATATTTGCAAATGGCTGTTCATTGCCAAAAAAATAAAAGAATCAATTGAAATAAGATTATCGAACGGGTAAGCAGTTCTAGTGGTTAAGGGGTATAGGTTATGTCATTGAAGTGGAGTAAGCGGTTATAGGTAGCTAAAATGTTATCCCAGACTCAGTTGCACAATTTTCTGTATGAGAAATAAAACCTCCTCTTTTTATAGCCATGGATGTAATTTATTTATAGCAATAATACTAATTACATTTACAAATACTAATAAAATTTTTTGTGAGCTTCATGTGATTTTTCCTCCATGTCACCAACAAATGCCTTTTAAGAGGTTCGGTGAAGTTTTAACAGCTGCAAAATTGCAGCTGTTAAAACTACACCTGATTAAAAGAGAGAGACTTACAAGAGTGGCAATGTCGGTGACTTAACATGAGTAGACTAGGAATTAAAAATACTAGTGCTGCTTACAGTGCAGCGTCGGACAACTTAAAAAACTAAAACCTTAAGAGGATTGAATGAATTACTTTATTAGCACTGAAATAGGCAGGCTCGACTAAAGGGCGAGTGGTTCCAATCGGGCTCCGCATTCAATAAGGCCCAGGGTTACCCTCAAAATGAGCAACAAAAAATTGAAATTGAAAGCAAATTGCTTTTGACGATAATGGATAAATTATGATGAAAAAATATTAGTTGAAGAAATGAAAGCTTTGAAACCCATTTTTCCATTATTTAAATATCCGTTTAAAAGGTACAAATTCTTGTCAGATAATGAAAAACAACGGCATTTCCAATATTGTTTATTGCTCTCCGAATATTCTTAACAATTCAAGTGTGCATTGCTTCCGGAGGAAGATCATTTTCCAGGGTGAAACTAATAAAAAAAAACATTTTGAAATCGAAAAATAATCAGGATAGGTTGAATAATTTAGCAATTATGTCAATTGAAAGCGAATACCCAAGTAAATTAGATTTTTTTTTTTTTTTTTATCAAAAATAGACTATAATATTAAAAAAATACAAAATCATTTTCTAATACATATTTTAAATTCTTCTTCTTTTCTTTCTTTCATCCAGTGGTATTTGGTCCTCCTTTCTGCGTTTCCTCTTCTTTTTCGTTTTCTTAATAATGGGTTGGTGATACTTCACGTAATGGATAGAATCAAACCGGTTATTGTTTCCTTTTCGCACTCCTGAAAGAATAAAGAATAAAAACAATTCTGTTTCTTTCTTCTTTTTGTTTTTATCTAAGACTCCTGGCTTATTTGTAAGGAAATTAGATTTTTAAATTTTTTTTAAAGAATTTAGAGACTAAAAACTTATAAATACGTAACCTGTAGGCTATTCATATTCATTGACGTAAATTCATAGTCAATAAATGTTTTTTACTGGAAATTGTTTAATTTTTAATTGTATATAGAAGCTTACCCGTCTGATGACATGTGGCATTTATTTTTACTTTTAATTTAAGTTTGCCGTGCATTTTAAAGTACCAGAAAATACAAGTATACTTCAGTTCTGGGTTAAAGAAAATTGCCAAACGTTAGATGGCGTTCCATTCTTATAAGCTTCCTATACTATTTTTTATGACCAGAGGCGGACTGGGAGCGAAAAGATACGGGGGCATCTGGGTTAGTCGGCCCTACCTATGACTCTCCTTATAGAATGAATTTATTGTGTTCTTTCATGTTTAATTAGAAAGGGCGTTGGACAATGAAAGAAAATTGTGCTCCGCATCATTCGCGAAGAAAATTGCGCCACCAGGCAAATTAGTACTACCCACTAAGAAATAAGTAGGCTTACAGCAGGATGATGACAGATACCGCTAATCATTTTTTGTGCTAGATCTCCCCGATGCTCTGTTGGGATCGGTGTTGCTCAGGGTTTCACACAAAGGGTGAGTGGAATCATATATTCAGCTGTATAAGATTTTCAGCTTTTCGCCCATCATTTTAGAAATCTGGGCAAAAGAACACTCACGATATTTGTCCTCTTCAGAAAGATGTTTAACACTAATGAGAGCTTTTCGACTTTCCGTCACAACACAAAATGTGCATTTAGATCAGATACAAAAAAAAGAACTAACTGGACTAAAAGACGAAAAAACTACCGCGCTGACAAAAGCGAACAAGTCTAGTCCTTTTATTTGGATATACCTTGAAATAGGGCCAATGACTTCAAGTACAGCAAAAAACAAGTGAGCAGTTAGGATCGTTTTGTACTCCGTAAGCTTACTTAGCAGTGAGTTGGCTTCAGATGAGGTTTTGAGTCGAAAAAACTGCTGTTTTCCACAGAGGAAAAACGTGAACTGCATCTAAGTACGAACGATCGTCACTGGAAAACATACAAACAAGTGGCAAAGTTCGTTCATATCCTTGCCGCTATAATCTTGGACAGGTGCAACAGCGAAGAGCCGTTCGTGAATTTCTTCGTCTTTCGCATATCTTAACACTATAGAACCCTGGTCTAGAGTCTCAGTGTCTTGAGCTGTGTCCTTTTGGATGCTGTACCTTTTTTCACCGATTTCTTTCACTACTGGAAGTGTCGGATAATTTGCCCCCAACCACGCACGCAGATCTTTTGTCAGCATGCGAAAAAGTTTTTTTGGGTTCACTATAGTGTGTGTTTTATAATGCCCTCTATCGCTTTCTGGACCGTCGTTTTAGAAAGAAAAGTGACGGATGAGCCTAAACCCTTAGCTTTGTCTCTGGATTTTCCGATCGCATTTGTGTTTGATTTCCTTTTCTGCTATCATCTATTACTTTTTACAGATGTTCCTTAAAAGGGACGTAATATTTCGAGAGCAAAAGTATAACCTCAAGAAAGTTTCCACCTTTTATTCCCAGCTTTGGCAGAAGCTCAAGCTTCTCCTAGTTGGCCTGTACTCCCCAATAACTTCACTAACTCGAAAGCGCGATTCAGTGCTTGAATGTTTTACTAGATCTGTTCTTTCCGTTTACTGGCCAAAGCACAGTTTATGTACCATCCAATGTCTCGGCAGTTTTTAGCTTAAGCGTTTACTTCAGCCGCAGCTATATGACCTTTCGATTTTTTATGTGCCAGGACTTTCTCATTGCAAATAGCGACGAAGACCACACTGCCTTTCCATCATAAACAAATAAGTAGAACAACAGGGAAATTTTTTATACAAGACAGTGGAACGCAACTTTAAATGAATATTTCGACCCTATATCCAAGGGCCGTCCTCAACAGTTCAACCAGGACTAAACTTCCAGGAAGTCCTGGTTGAACTTCCTTAAAGTAATGATATTAGGGCTGTTTTAAAACTTTTTTTTAAACAGTTTTAATGATTGAATTTTAATCTAAGTTTCTTTTATAGTGTTTTTATTCTCTTCGTCTGTTTTGCTGACGACGGCCCTTGGATATAGGGTCGAAATATTCATTTAAAGTTGCGTTCCACTGTCTTGTATAAAATTTTCCCTGTTGTTCTACTTATTTGTTTATTTCTCATTGCATGCTTAAAGTTGCTGAAACCCAGAAACAAATGTGACTTTCTGTCAAAAAATACGATGCATATGCTGCAAAGAATTGATTTTACTGTCATTTCTCTAGTTTCAAGAGTAACCCTGGATCGTGAGACGGAACCAGTGAAAAATAATCGGTAGTAAATCGAAGTCAAGTCAAAGATATGTTTTTCTATTTGCAGTGGTGTCGGCTGGAACGGATATGGCTCATAAAATTTAACTTCTGAGATAGCGTCGAACTCGACGGTAAAGAGTAGGAAATTGACACGCTCACTGGCAAAGGTGGTTCATCATCATCTAGTTTCGCGTCCAAGTCGTCCCTTACAGTTTGGTTTAGATATGATGTAGAGTCGTCCGGTACTGGCTTTAGTGGTTCAGAAGACGTTACAGTATTTGACAATGTTGGCTAACCCTCTGTTGAAACTAAGTTAATTTTGTTTGCTTCTTTGATTTGGTTCTAAAAATGGAATATAAGCATAAGAACACCCAGACACACAAGCAGCCAAGGTAGGGTGAAGTTCTCAAGCCTACCGTAAAATGTAGCAGGCATTGAAGCCAGGACGCTGAATCTTGGTTCAAATTTACTTTTCGACCATCCGTAAACAAAAACTAGCCATTCATCAACTAGCATCCTAAGGTATGATCCTGGTATTTACGTTAAATCTGTACTTAGGCCTATAATAACACAGCCGAAAATTTTTCAAGCGGAATTTTTTTTTTGAGCATTATTTCAATTAGACTTTTGTACGTAAAAAAAAAAAATACGACAGGCCCCGAAGCTGCCCAAAACCGACTGGTCCAGAGGACAATTGCTTCCTTGTCCCCCGGCTCAGTCCGCCTCTTGACATGACTGTTTTAACTGAATAATGCCATATTTCTTGTCAGATGCACATTAGCTGTTTCCCTCCTTGTGCATTACAATGTATTTTTTTATTATCTGCTATCTATTCAGGTAAGCTATGGCTACGGCATCACTCGTATTTTTCAGTAAAAACCTTGGTACAAGTATGATGTACCCTCTCCAGCTCAAGTTGCCCATTTATTGACGCAATGTAAACCGGTCTCTTTTGCTAGTTTCTTTCAACTTAGCATGAGAAAAGACACAGAGAATTGACAGAATGGATGGGAAATATATAATTTGGGCTATATATTTGAACATTAGGGGGGGAGGCGGTGGCGGTAAAGTATTTGGAGAATGTGAAGTCAGAAAACAATTCCTACTTCACAATATCAGAATTATTGTAGCTCACACATTTTGTATGTAGACCCGCTGTACTTTACCCCCCCCTCCTTATGTGCAAATATATAGCCCAAATGTGTTTCCAAAGTATTATAGTGGTGTCATACTTAGCTATATTTTATTAGGATTAACCTAACATCACTTCTTGAACTGCAGGGGGAATTAAGCAATACCTTAATTCGAATCCCATCCATATTTTAAGTGTTGTGAAGGTTTATCAAAGGCTGGCGCTGGACTTTTTGAATATTTATTTGGAATAATTTGTTTGGCCTCAAGTAAAGATAAGTCTTTTGCTTCTTTTTTTTATCTTGCTACTGATAATCATGGCTTTTAAACATTTTGATCTTGCTCTTGCGAAGTTGAAGGATTATCCCCTCTGGCCAGTAAGAATAATCAAAGCTGGTAAAGATACACGAGGCAAGCCAGTTTATACGGCATTTTGCTATGGATCGCATGATGAATTTTGCCTCATGGATGCAAATCTCCAAGTTTATGATCCTACCACTGTTAATTTGTCTGCTCCTGCAAAAAAAGCTTTTGAAGAGCTTGCTACTACGCCTGATATTTACATGAGACTATCAAAAACCTACCTTGCGCTGAGAGGTAATGATAAAAGCAGAGCAAATGGCCCAGCATTAGCATTATCTAGCAGTATTGGCCCGATACAACAGCAACTTGTAGCTACCTAAGCTGAACTGGATAAAACCAAAAATGACCTGATGGACAGTATAACTCAAAAAGTTTCGGAAAAACTGGCTAGGTCAGACTCTCTTAAGGAATCGACTGAGCTTATTGCTAGTCGAATTTATGATGCTCTCACGATTGAATTCCATCCCAAGTTTCAGCTAATTGAAAAGTCGCTAAAGGGACTGAGTAATAAACTTGAAAATTTAGGACAGACTGAACAGGCTTGAGAATAAGTTGGATAGTTATGAACAAGAATCACTACTAGACTGCCTGGTTTTTCACGGTGTTAGGCAGAAAACTGGTGTTGACACTCGTTCTGCTGTGTTGCTAACTATTAATCAGAAGATGTCTTTGCCTGAAATTAGTACAAATGAGGCCATGAACGTGTATAGACTTAGACTGAATAATACTGCTACAACCTGTCCCCGAAGCTACGCCACGCCGAAATGACGGCGGCGAATGTGTGATTGAGTATCGGCGGCGCGCCGAAATTTTTTTGGCGGCACGCCGCCGATTTCAGACCGGCGGCGGGCCACGGCGCGCCGATTTTTCTGATTAAAAATAATAATAAAAATTCCACTTCACCAAGCACGTTCAACCTCGATTTTAGTAAGGATTTTTAAATGGTTGGCTAGAAACATACAAGAACAATATGACAAAACAGGAATATGTTGGGCCGTGCGGAAAGTGTTTATGTTCACCGTCGATCAGACCAAGTAGAATTCTCATTTTTAGCCACTAGACCCAGGGAAACCTATGATGTGTTTATGTTTAACATCGCATTGTTCTTATAAAATCCCGTGTTTAGTCATTTCCTTTTTATTAATGATTTGGGCTAATGCGTGTATAACTTTCAAAGTTTGAAGTTCAAACATCTCCTGTTCATCAAATACATACGAAAAGGAAGTGAAAAAAACAAACAAACAAATAACAACATCGAAAAAAAACTGTATACAAATCAGATACCATGGCTTAACAATACCAACAATTTTAAATCAGCGGTTACATCACTTCAGTTACAATTGATGTAACAAAAGTGAGTTTGTTCACTCTGCCTGGAGCCATTGATCTTTTTGCAGTCACTATCAGTCCTGTCGTGCTAAAAAGCCGTTTAGCTGGGGCACATGTGGCCGGTGCAGCCAGAACTTGACGAGCGTAAACTGCCACTCGCGGGATCTGATACTAGTATTGGACCTTGGGGTCCCACAGAATGCCGCAAATGGGCTTCTTCTTTGTATCTGCTGAAATGAGTTGTTTTATAAGGGAGAACAAACCTGCACCTTCACCATAGGGCTCCTGTGCCCTACACTACAGAAGGAACTGAACTGCACCTTTACCCTCTTTTCTTATCAACACGGAATAACCCTCCGAAATTCTTTTCTGAAAGAAGTGGTCAAGTTATAATGTTTCAAGTCAAAGTTTAAGGCTACTTCAACTTCTGTGTGCTCTGCTAACTGTGCAAAAAAAATGTAATTCATTTCTATAGATAAATTTCTTTACTAGCTCTAAATAATCTACCCAGCGGTAAACTACCGCAAATCAGCCTCGACCCAAAACGAACAAAAATAACAATAAATAACTGAGTCAAACTCAAAACGAGCAGAAATTAACATAAGTTGGGCTCAAAATCCCTATGCCTTCCCAAGGCCAGAACATAATTTTCACTTTACTGAAAAAATATAAATGTTTTTACTTTTATAGCTTTAATAAATCATATAATATTAACATTTTTACTACTAAATATCATTATATTTATATTAAACTGACAATGCATATTCATTTGTATTTTTTCAGTAAAGTACAAATTATGTTCTGGCCTTGGGAAAGCATAGGGATTTTAAGCCCTACTCATGTTAATTTCTGCTCGTTTTGAGTTTGACTAAGTTATTTATTGTAATTTCTGTTCGTTTTGGGTTTCCTTTATTTATCGATGCTGATTTGCGGTAGTTTCACGCTTGGTACATTATTTGATTTTAATTTTGCTCATTTTTGGTTTAATGCAGTTCTTTACTTTTCTTTGAAAAACTTATTTTTTGGAAACAGTCTTTTTAATTAATTTCTGTTCGTTTTATATTGACATAGTCTTTTCAGGGAAAAAGAAAATAATACTTTAAATCTTTTCGTTTTTTTTAAGAATTTAAGTTTGGCCTGCTATTTGTATGCTGTAAAACAATTTTCAGCAAAATTTAACAACATAGACCCTTATAAAAATCTGGACACAAATAATAGTCTTTAATTTAGGTTCATACCTCCTCTAGTTGACCTGAATTGGAAAACTTGATAACATTCGCAAAAAAATCTGTTTACTTTCTTTGATAGCTTGGATACACTTACGCTATTTTGGTTTAGTCAAATTTTAAGAGCAGAAGAAGCCCTGAAAGTTTGAACATAATACCCTCAGTTGTTCTTGGGATACTGCTGAGATGCCTTATTGGGAATTAGCATAAATACAGTGCATTTTGATTTAATCTTAAGGCAACATTTACTTTTTAAACGTAAAGGCAAATGGGAGGGTGGTCGTGGGAGGGGGATTAGTTTCCATCCAATTACTTTCGACTATTAAAAAGGACATCAGCCCGTTCTATTTTCAATCGAAAGAGCCCTTTTCAAAGTTCCTACGACAACTCCTTCGATACGAAGTGCCCTGGTCTAAACAACAACAACAACACAACAAAATGATACATTATACCCGCATCGATCTCTACTTTAAAAATGTCAAGCCTTCCAATCACTTTCAATTATTAAAAACGGCACTAGGCTTTTCGATTTCCAAACTAATGATCCCTTTTTGAGTTTCTACGACAACGCTTTCTATAAACACCGTATACACCCCCAGGGCATAAATTACAACCCTTATCCTAAGGGCTGTGAGGGTGGTTGTCATCCTCTAAGACCTTTCAACTAGGTTAAACAAAATGGCTATCTCAAAATTTTGATTGTATGTGTTTCGGGAAATGGTGGGCGTAGAAGGGGTGTTAGTTGCCTTCCAATCATTTTCGACTATTAAAAAGGGCACAAGCCACTCTAATCTCTAATTAAATGAACACTTTTCGAAGTTTCTACGACAACTTCTTCGATATGAAGTGCCCTGGTCAAAAGGAAAAAAAAATAAATAATACATTGTGCCAACATCGTTCTTATATACCTCCAGGGCATAACTACAAAACCCTTGCCCTAAGGGTTGTGGGGGAGTAACCTCCTCAAAAAACATAATTTCTCTCTGGAAATCAGTTACTCTGAACAAAATGGCTATCTCAAAATATTTATTGGGTGTTTTTGGGGAAACGGTGGTCATGGAAGCGGTGTTAGGTGCTCTCCAATTACTTTCGACTATTAAAAAGGGCACTAGCTATTCCTATTTACAATTAGACGCTCCATTTTCGAAATTTCTACGACAACTCCATCGATACGAATTGCCCTGGTATGGAAAAAAAAAACAGAAAAAAAATAATACATTGTGCCAACATTGTTCTTTACTTAGACAGCGCGATTGCGCTGCCTATGACAACATCCTGAATTGCCTAATGCTCTTTTACCTACCTCTTTTCATCCGAAAAATCATAAAGCAAAATGAACAGTATTTTAAAGTAGAAGTTAGAATTTTTGTTTCAAGAAAAATTTCTTCTTCTTATTCCTACAAACCGATATACATGGCGAACCCCAGATGACAGTATTTATCTTTAAGAAACAGATTAGCCGGGATGACGGTTGAAGGCTGGAGGTCGATATCGATAATCAAAAAAGAGAGAAAAAAACAAAAAAAAACGGCGGCGGATTAGTGACGCCGCCGCCGATAGAATCAGCGGCGGCGTCAGCGCGCTGATGCAAGCTCGGCGGCGCGCCGCCGTTTTTTTTGGCGGCGTGCCGCCGACTTTTCGGCGCGGCTTCGGGGTCTAGCTACAACTGATTCAACTCAGGCGGTTTCATCTGCTCCAAGGGTCGCTCCGATAGTGAAGTTTTCTAGCAAAAGTGTTGCTTGTAAAATGTTCAAGGCCAAAGCCAAGTTGGCTTCTAGTGGTATTTTTGCTGTTGAGTCTCTGACCAAGCAGAGACGGGATATTCTGAATGCAGTGAAAGACAAATTTGGTCAGCAGAATGCTTGGTCTGATCGGGGTCAAATATTGGCAAAGCCTAGTGACGGGACTCCAATAAAAATGATAAGGTCTCTCGCTGACAGTATCTAGTTGGTTTTTTTTTCTGTCTGTTTGTTTTTGTTTTTTTACTTTCTCATGGATTGTTTGTTTATTTTCCCTCTTCTTTTTTTCTCTACTAATTCGCTAGTTTTTGGTTCATTTTTTTGTTCTCTGTTTTTTTTTTAAATCTTTTTTGTATTATTTTTCTCAAAAATATTGTTTGTTTCTATTTATTTTTGGGTGCACTTTTCGGTATTTTTTATCTTTTTATTAATTTGGTTGTTTCATTTTTTGATGTTAATATTTTTCTTAATTTGTAAATGCCTTCCTCAAGTAATTAGTTTTTATTTTTTTTACATTGTTGGTATTTGTTTATTTAAAATTTTTTGTTTCTCCTTTCGTGCTAATGGTTCCTTCCAATAATACCTGCTGTGCTATTAGTTATTTATGTGTTTGTAATCCTTTGACAGGTTTTTCTTTTGTAATTAATTTAAGTAAAGATTTCTTTTTGGTTCCTCTGGTGACTTGGATGGACTCCAAGTAAAATTCTACTTTTATGAATATTTTAAGCCATGAGAGTCGCCTTTGCGAGCTTGAAAATAATCCTTTTGATGTAATTAGTATAGTAAATAGTTCTGTTGGGCAGGCTAATCAAAATCCGATTAAAATAAACCCTATTTTAATAGTGAATGTTTCGGATTTGGGGGGGGGGGAGGTTACCAAAGGAAATTATTCTCTGACAGCACTTCAGCTTAATATTAAGGGTCTCCTCGTCAATAGATAATTTGAGACAAATTGTTTCGGATGGACAGCCTGATGTTGTCGGTTTGTATGAGATATTTCTGGATTCTGGCAATGAAATGCTATTGGATATCCATGGTTATAAAATGGAACGTATACACCGATGCAAGATGGCTAAAGGAGGTCTAGCCATGTATATATCTTGCAATTCGCATTATTGCTTGCGTGATGACTTATCAAGGAATTTTGAAGGTATTTTCGAGTCACAATCTATAGAAATTAGATCTACTCGATTCAGCTTTAAACAGGGGAAGAGTAACAGGGCTCAGGTGTTTGATTCCTATTCTGTTAGGTTTGGTGAGAAAGAGTTATCTCTTCTTGGGTCCAAATTAGCGAAAAATTCGTGGAGCTTGCTTGATAATGATATGGATTTTTCTTGTTTATTTGAGTCCTTTTATGGAACAATATAAGAGGCTATTCTTAGCATTTGTAAAGTATCACCTTCTAACCATAGGTCTAAAAGGATTGTTCCTCTAAACCCATGGATAACATCCGGACTTCTCAAAAGCTGGAGAAGGAAGAATAATCTCTGGAGCGCTTATAAATGTGCTATACTTTCAGCAGGAGTAGAGAGGGGGGTGCTACTCCCAACAGGACCACGTGGTTTATGGTTTTCTCAGTGAGAATGAAAAAACAGGAATTTTGTCACATTTATGGTTGTTTTCATGGATGGTTATGTATGTTTATCGATTTATTAGATGTTTTTCATGGATGTAAACATCAATTGATGGATGTTTATTGTTTTTTATCTGTGAGAATTTGAATAACAGGAATTTTATCACATTTATGTATGTTCTCATGGCTTTTCTCTGTGAGAAGGAAAAAACAGGAACTTTCTCACATTTAAGAATGACAAAAGCAATTTATGTCCATGTTTTATGTCTGTCCGTTGTCAGTGAAAATGGGCATGCTTGACGAGAATGTTATGAGATTGTTTGTCTAACCTAACCCGAGAAATTGATTTACATAATCGCTAGGGGAAATTATTGATTCACGAAGGGGAAATTAAGAAACATTAAGGCTTCTTTAATCTTAGGTCTGTGGGATAAACGTTCTTTAGGACAGAGAGAAAAATTAATATTCTATTTTTAAATAGGGCTTCATTGATCGTTAGTGTCAGGAATTATAAATGACATCACTTGGTATCTTGGACTTATGCGGGAGTCTAAAGAGATAGAAATTCTATTTTTAAATACGGCTTCACGGAGCTTTAAGTCGGAGAGATAAATTGATATTCTAACGAAACACTAATAGTTTAGCTAGGAAAATTTATGAGATGAAGAGATTAACGTAGGAAAGGGTTTCCTAGAAATTTGAAATGCGTTAGCGCAGAGATGCCAAACAAAAGGAACACGCTGAAAGTACGTTTAGGGATTATTTGGGCGAAACCGTTTTATCCATTTTATGGGATTATTTCGGCGAAACAGTTAGAGACATTTTGAAAGGATATTTTAGGGAAGGTTTTAGAAGAGAATTTGAGGGTGAAACTCTGTGGTCGTTATAATACACAAGTTCCATTTGAACAGTGTTGTGAGGTCCTCTACCCCAACCCCAAAGGGTTCCGATCCCCCACCCCAACCCCGAAGGAAGCCCCCGGTACTCAAAGGTCCCCCAAGCTCCCAAAGAGCCCCAGCCCCCCAAACGCCCTCCTCAGTCCCACAAAGGCCCTCCTCTGGTCCTCAAAGGGCCCCTGGCCCCCCCCAGGGCCTCCCCCCCGGACCCCCCAGGTCCTCCCCCGGTCCTCAAAGGCCCCCCCGCCCCGCGCAGCCCCGCGGGCCCGGAATGCGCCGCATGGGGATGCGCCCCAGGGGATGCGCCGCGGGTCGGGGAAGCGCCGCAGGGATGCGCCGCAGGATGCGCCGCAGGAATGCGCCGCAGGGATGCACCACAGTGATGCGCCGCAGGGATGCGCCGCTTTTTGTTAGAGTTCTAGTTTACTTCAATTTTAGTTAAGAGTTTGATGTTTTACCTTTGAGTTTCAGTGTTTGAGTTCTTGTTTAGTTTTAGTTAATAGTTTAGAGTTTTTATCTTAGAGTTTTTGTTGAATTTCTAGTTTAGTTTAGTTTTAGTTAATATTTTAGAGTTTTATCTTATAGTCTTATCTTATAGTTTTTGTTAGAGTTCTAGTTTAATTTAATTTTAGTTAAGAGTTTGATGTTTTATCTTTGAGTTTCAGTTAGATTTCTAGTTTAGTTTAGTTTTAGTTAATAGTTTAGAGTTTTTAGCTTAGAGTCTTATCTTAGAGTTTTTGTTGAATTTAAAGTTTAGTTTAGTTCTAGTTAAGATTTTAGAGCTTTATCTTAGAGTCTTAGCTTATAGTTTTTGTTATAGTTCTAGTTTAGTTTAATTTTATTTTAGAGTTTAGAGTTTTATATTAGTCTTATATTATAGTTTTTTTGTTATAGTTCTAGTTTAGTTTAATTTTAGTTAAGAGTTTGATTTTTTTAAATTTGATTTTAAGTTAGATTTCTAGTTGAGATTTATTTAAGAGTTCGACGCTTTACACTAGATCCATAACTTATATTTTTAATTTGTGCACTATTATAGTTTAGTTTTAGTTAATACTTTATAATTTAGGATTAGAGTTTTTTTTTGTTAGAGTTCTATTTTTTTTCTAGTTTAACCTATTTTCTGATTTTTTTAACTCCTATCTTAAGTTATATTTATAGATTATTTTTATTTAATAGTTTATTGTTTTTATCTTAGAGTTTTTATTGAAGTTATAGTTTAGTTTAGTTTTAGTTAATAGTTTTGAGTTTTAGCTTAGAGTCTTAGCTTAGAGTTTTTGTTAGATTTCTAGTTTATTTTAATTTTATTTAAGAGTTTGATGTTTTACCTTTGAGTTTCAGTTAGAGTTCTAGTTTAGTTTAGTTTTAGTTAAGAATTTAGAGTTTTTAGCTTAGAGTCTTAGCTTAGAGTTTTTGTTTGTGTGTGT